>NC_091287.1:112624036-112924036 GCF_032444005.1 Ranitomeya imitator | reverse complement strand
AAGATTCTTGAAGATGTTAGTCTTAGGTCACTAGTGGAAAGGAAGGCACAAGTAGGGTGATAGGCAGATAAGGGAGGAGATGTAGGGTGGTGCAGAACTCCGGAGAGATTTGTGTGTGAGAATGATCTGTTTATATTGGACTTTTCAGCGGATGGTGCAACCGGTGCAATGACTGGCACAGGGTAGAGGCATGAGTGTAGAGATTGGAGGGAAATATGATCATGGCTGCTGCATTTGAGATGAGTTGGAGAGGAGAGATTTTAGTAAGAGGGAGACCGATTAGTCCAGACAAGAATGAATAAGATCAACAGTAAGAGTTTTTGCAGAGTCAGAGTTAAGAAAAATTTGAATCCTAGACATGTTTTTAAGGTGTATTTGACAAGCGCTTATGATCGAATATAGGGAGTGAATGAAAGATCAGAGTGAAATACAGGTGCTTCTCACAAAATTAGAATATCATCTGCTTCTTCCGTTGTCTATTTTTCTTGAGTGGCTTGAAACAAGGAATGCGACACTTGTAGCCCATGTCTTGAATACATCTGTATGTGGTGGCTCTTGAAGCAATTACTCCAGCAGCAGTCCACGCCTTGTGAATCTCCCCCCAATTTTTGAATGGCCTTTTCTTAACCCCTTAACCCCCAGGGGTGGTTTGCATGTTAATGACGGGGCCAATTTTTACAATTCTGACCACTGTCTCTTTATGAGGTTATAAGGCTATGTGCACACGTTGCGGATTTCCTGCGGATCCGCAGCGTTTTTACCGTGCAGAAACGCTGCAGATCCGCAAGTGATTTACAGTACAATGTAAATCAATGGAAAGAAAAATGCTGTGCTAATGGTGCGGAAAACTCCGCACTGAAAACGCTGCGGGTTAAATGAAGGAGCATGTCATTTATTTGTGCGGATCTGCAGCATTTCTGCACCCTTTGACTTCCATTGAGTCGTGCACATCCGCAGCAAAACTGCAGATCTAAAAAAGATCTGCGGTTTTGCTGTGAGAAAAGCTGCCGATCGGGAGGGAGGAAGAGTGCGTGGGCGGAGTGTGGGCGGTGCGTGGGCGGAGACTGTGTGTGTGAGGAAGATGTGCGTGTCTGTGTGAGGTGATCACGAGGGTCTGTGGGGATCGCGGGGCTGCTGGGGGTCTGTGCCGGGCTGTCGGGGGTCTGTGGCAGGCTGTCGGGGGTCTGTGCATGGCTGTCAGGGGTCTGCGCCGGGCTGTGGGGGGTCTGTGCCGGGCTGTGGGGGGATCTGTGCCGGGCTGTGGGGGGTCTGCTCTGGGCTGTGAGGGGTCTGCGCCAGGCTGTGAGGGGTCTGTGCTGGGCTGTGGGGTGTCCTTGGGGGTGTGTGTGCTTGCAGGCATTGTCCGATGGGACTTTAAGTCCCATCGGGCCATGCCTGCTACAGTGACAGTGATTGACACATTAGTCAATGAAAGGACAGTAGTAGTCCCATCATCCGGCTAATGTGTTGAATGTAAAAAAAAAATCACAAACATACAACAGAACATACAACATATAACATATGACAGAACATACAACATATGACAGAACATACAACATATAACAGTACATGCAACATACAACATATGACAGTACATACAACATATGACAGAACATACAACATACAGCATATGAAAATACATAAAACATACAACATATGACAGTACATACAACATATGACAGTACATACAACATACAACATATGACAGTACATACAACATATGACAGTACATACAACATATGACAGAACATACAGTACAACATACAATATATGACAGTACATACAACATACAACATATGACAGAACATACAACATATGACAGTACATACAACATATGACAGAACATACAACATACAGCATATGAAAATACATAAAACATACAACATATGACAGTACATACAACATATGACAGTACATACAACATACAACATATGACAGTACATACAACATATGACAGTACATACAACATATGACAGAACATACAGTACAACATACAATATATGACAGTACATACAACATACAACATATGACAGAACATACAACATATGACAGTACATACAACATACAACATATGACAGTACATACAACATATGACAGTACATACAACATATGACAGTACATACAACATATGACAATACATAACACCTAATAATATCCACCACATAGGACCATGAAGGAAAAATAACCAACACACCAAAGAAACTACCTTCACAAAAGGCCAGTAAAATTCAAATAACTTTATTAACAAACAGAAAAATATATATAAAAGGTATTGGCGAGTATACACCTAAAGCACAGGAAAAATGGTGGGCAACCCAGAGCAAGGCTCCATTAGTAGTGGTATCATAATGCAAACCAATATAACAATGCATGTAACCATTGTGCAAATAACCATGTGCAAATATGCAATTAGTAACAATATAGTAACGTGTAAGTACAACAATATAATGATATAGTTACCAAATGGAGCGCTCCTGGGGGCCCACCACACCCGACGCACGTTTCGCACTGAAATGCTTCGTCTGGGGGTGGTTAGGTACTGGCCAGTGATCATATTTATATCCAAAGGAATCAATAGGAAAGGTGCTTAGATCAAGATTGATAACAAGGGATTCCTGTGTACGCAGATGGATAAGTGGACGCCAATATAATGTTACACCAACTCACATGTAAGACCGGAAACAAGAACGGCCGTTGATTAGCACGTAAGTATGTGTACACCGGCCACATGGACGCGTGGCCACAACAGTCACCAGCAACAACCGGAACTACCTAGGCCGCACTACACTGATGCGACATCCGGTGCGCCTCAGGTAGTCATAACAACCGCCAGCAACAGACGGCACCCTGCATGACACACCACGGATTAGTAAATACACCGCACGTCATAGACGCGACATGTGGTGCGCCTCATCAGGTAGTCATAGTAACCACCAACAACAATACGGTACCCAACATGACACACCACGCAGAACCGGAAATCGCTTTAGGAGGAAAGAACGGTTTGTACAGATATACGGCAAATGATGTCAATATAATAAGTAACTGCCCAGCGTAAAATAGCCCCAATATACTGTATGTAAATAATATATGCAAAATAAAAGTGCGAAGTGAATAAAAAGTGCGCAGTGAACCGAATTAAACAAAAAAGATACTGTGGAAGGAAGACTATGTTATTAGCAACAATCATAATATACAAACTAAATAATGAGACATAATATATATCTGAGTATAAAAATATGTGTAAATTGGACAATACATGTTGATATAAAGGTAAATATATAAATACAACATAGACAATAACACATATACACAGTGTATAATATAGCATATATAAACATATGCCCAATATCAAATATTAAGAACCATAATTAGTGATTATTTTAAAAACACAAAAAAGCCACTAACATACAATGCAAAAATATAAAAAATATATATAAGCAATATAAAATAATGCACATAAGCACATGAGCACATGCACAAGAGGCAACAATGAAAACCAATTGGCCAAACGAATTAAAGCAACAGGCGTGGAGTAAACAGGCCAAAAAAATGCCATACACTGTTGCAATGTTCACAGTCCCATTGAAGTCCAAAAACAAGCACCATCCCTAAAGGACCTAGGATGAAAGCAAAGAGTGAAAAACAAATATAAGAAAAGATAAGACAAAGAAACAAATTTTATTAATTAAAAAAAATAAAAACCAGCTAAAAACCAAAACAATTAAAATAGAATAAAACAAAGACTGCACCGAAGTAACAAAATGCCACAACGGACATGATGGGGAACCCAAGATGAATATCATGTATAAATATATATATATATGTATATATATATATATATATATATATATATATATATATAAGGAGAAGTAGGGGCCTAACTAGGCAAAAAGGGGTAAAACTATTACCGTATATACTCGAGTATAAGCCGACCCGAGTATAAGCCGAGCCCCCTAATTTTGCCACAAAAAACTGGGAAAATTTTGTGGCAAAATACTCGAGTATAAGCCTGGGGTAGGAAATGCAGCAGCTACCGGTGAATTTCAAAAATAAAAATAGATGCTCCATACCGTTCATTATTGCCCCATAAGATGCTCCATATAAAGCTGTGCCACATATAATGCTCCATACTGTTCATTATTGCCCCATAGATACTCCATATAAAGCTGTGCCACATATAATGCTCTGCACCGTTCATTATGGCCCCATAGATGCTCCATATAAAGCTGTGCCCCACATATAATGCTCTGCACCGTTCATTATGGCCCCATAGATGCTCCATATAAAGCTGTGCCATATTGAATGCTCTGCACCGTTCATTATGGCCACATACATGCTCCATATAAAGCTGTGCCACATATAATGCTCTGCACCGTTCATTATGGCCCCATAGATGCTCCATATAAAGCTGTGCACCACATATAATGCTCTGCACCATTCATTATGGCTGTTGTGAATTCTGCTCTTGGGCTCCCTCCGGTGGTTATGAGTGGTAGTGCTGCTGTCTTTGGATCGCAGCATTTATCAGGTGTATCCATTTTTTGCAATTTGGGCTGGGCTATTTAGTCCTGCTTTATCCTTTAGTCAGTGCCAGTTGTCCATTGTTTTTGGAGGATTCACATCCCTTCTGGTCTCCCCAGTTTGCTGTGCTTTTCTTCAAAGATAAGTCCTGGCTTTGTTTTTGCTGTCCACCTGCTGTGGACCTTATAGTTCTGTGCATTTTCATGTTTTGTCTTGTCCAGCTTTGTTTGTGAAGGATTTTTTGCAGCCAAGCTGTGTCTCTGGAGATGCAGATATACCCTCCATGTCTTTAGTCAGATGTGGTGATTTGTATTTTCCGTGGTGGATATTTTCTAGTGTTTTAATACTGACCGCATAGTACTCTGTCCTATTCTTTCTTTTTAGCTAGTATGGCCTCCTATGCTAAATCCTGATTTCATGTCTGCGTATATTATTTCCCTCTCCTCTCACAGTCAATATTTGTGGGGGGCTGTCTATCCTTTGGGGATTTTCTCTGAGGCAAGATAGTTTTCCCGTTTCTGTCTTTAGGGGAAGTTAGTTCTTAGGCTGTGTCGAGGGGTCTAGGGAGTGTTAGGTACCCCCCACAGCTACTTCTAGTTGCGCTGCTAAGTTCAGGGTTTGCGGTCAGTACAGGTACCACCTTCTCCAGAGTACGTCTCATGCTGCTCCTAGGCCACCAGATCATAACAGTACAACTGGCCAACAATGAGTTATTGCATCTCAGAAGAAGAGCGGAAAGGTTTTGAGCCATTTTTTTTTCCTTAGCCTGTTTTGTCTTTTCCTCCCTCTTAATCTCTGGGTGGCTACGGAACCTAGTAATAACATGAATGTTCAGGAGTTAGTTTCTCGGGTGGATCAGCTTGCTGCTAGGGTACAGGGTATTTCAGATTATATTATTCAGACTCCTGCCTTAGAACCTAAGATTCCCACTCCTGATTTATTTTTTGGTGACAGATCCAAATTTTTGAGTTTCAAAAATAACTGTAAACTGTTTTTTGCATTGAGACCCCGTTTCTCTGGTGATCCCATTCAGCAGGTTAAAATCATCATATCCCTGCTGCGTGGTGACCCACAGGATTGGGCATTTTCCCTGGAATCTGGCAATCCTGCTTTGCTTAATGTTGATTCTTCCTTTCAAGCATTAGGGTTATTGTATGATGAGCCTAATTCTGTGGATCAAGCTGAGAAGATCTTGTTGGCCCTGTGTCAGGGTCAAGAAGCAACAGAATCGTATTGCCAGAAATTTAGAAAATGGTCTGTACTGACTAAATGGAATGAGGATGCCTTGGCGGCAATTTTCAGAAAGGGTCTTTCTGAATCCATTAAAGATGTTATGGTGGGGTTCCCCACGCCTGCTGGTCTGAGTGATTCTATGTCTCTGGCCATTCAGATTGATCGGCGCTTGCGCGAGCGCAGAGTTGTGCACACTGTGGCGTTGTCCTCTGAGCGGAGCCCTGAGCCTATGCAGTGTGATAGGATTTTGTCTACAGCTGAACGACAAGTATTTAGGCGTCAGAATAGGTTGTGTTTTTACTGCGGCGATTCTGCTCATGTTATTTCTGATTGCCCTAAGCGTACAAAGAGAATCGCTAGTTCTTTTACCATCAGTACTGTACAACCTAAATTTCTGTTATCTGTGACCTTGATCTGCTCATTATCGTCATTTTCTGTCATGGCATTTGTGGATTCAGGCGCCTCTCTGAACTTAATGGACTTAGAATTTGCCAGACATTGTGGTTTCCCCTTGCAGCCTTTGCAGAACCCTATTCCTTTAAGGGGGATTGATGCTACACCGTTGGCTAAAAATAAACCTCAGTTTTGGACACAGCTAACCATGCGCATGGCGCCAGCCCATCAGGAAGATTGTCGTTTTCTGGTGTTGCATAATTTGCATGATGATATTGTGCTGGGTTTTCCATGGTTACAGCTACATAATCCGGTGTTAGATTGGAAATCTATGTCTGTGACTAGTTAGGGTTGTCAGGGGGTTCATGGTCACGTTCCTTTTATGTCAATTTCCACTTCCCCCTCTTCTGAAATTCCTGAGTTTTTGTCAGATTTCCAGGATGTATTCGATGAGCCCAAATCCAGTCCCCTTCCACCACATAGGGACTGTGATTGTGCTATTGACTTGATTCCAGGTTGTAAGTTCCCTAAGGGCTGACTTTTCAACCTGTCTGTGCCAGAACATGCCGCCATGCGGAGCTATATTAAGGAGTCTTTGGAGAAGGGGCATATTTGGCCATCTTCTTCACCATTGGGAGCAGGTTTTTATTTGTTGCCAAGAAGGATGGCTCCTTGAGACCGTGTATTGATTATCACCTCTTGAATAAGATCACGGTCAAATTTCAATACCCTTTGCCTTTGCTTACTGATTTGTTTGCTAGGATTAAGGGGGCTAGCTGGTTTACTAAGATTGACCTTCGAGGGGCATATAATCTTATTCGTATTAAGCAGGGTGACGAATGGAAAACTGCATTTAATACACCCGAAGGCCATTTTGATTACCTTGTGATGCCATTCGGACTCTCTAATGCTCCATCTGTGTTCCAATCCTTCATGCATGATATCCTTCGGAGTTATCTTGATAAATTCATGGTTGTATATTTGGATGATATTTTGATTTTTTCCGATGATTGGGAGTCTCATGTGAAGCAGGTCAGGATGGTATTTCAGATCCTCCGTAATAATGCTTTATTTGTGAAGGGGTCAAAGTGCCTCTTTGGAGTGCAGAAGGTTTCTTTTTTGGGCTTCATTTTTTCTCCCTCATCTATAGAAATGGATCCGGTTAAGGTTCAGGCCATTCACGATTGGATTCAGCCCACATCTGTGAAGAGCCTTCAGAAATTCTTGGGCTTTGCTAATTTTTATCATCGTTTCATTGCCAATTTCTCCAGTGTGGTTAAACCTCTGACCGATTTGACGAAGAAAGGCGCTGAAGTGACGAATTGGTCCTCTGCGGCTGTTTCTGCCTTTCAGGAGCTTAAACGACGATTTACTTCTGCCCCTGTGTTGCGTCAGCCGGATGTTTCTCTTCCATTTCAGGTTGAGGTTGACGCGTCTGAGATTGGGGCAGGGGCCGTTTTGTCTCAGAGGAATTCTGATGGTTCCTTGATGAAACCGTGTGCCTTCTTTTCTCTGAAGTTTTTGCCTGCGGAACGCAATTATGATGTCGGCAATCGGGAGTTGTTGGCTATGAAGTGGGCATTTGAGGAGTGGCGACATTGGCTTGAGGGGGCCAAGCACCGTATTGTGGTCCTGACCGATCATAAGAATCTGATTTACTTCGAGTCTGCCAAACGGCTGAATCCTAGACAGGCTCGATGGTCCCTGTTTTTCTCCTGTTTTGATTTTGTGGTCTCGTACATTCCTGGTACTAAGAATGTTAAGGCGGATGCCCTCTCTAGGAGTTTTTTTCCTGATTCCCCTGGGGTTCTTGAGCCGTTCGGCATTCTGAAGGAAAGGGTGGTTCTTTCTGCCATCTCCCCTGATTTACGACGGGTTCTTCAGGAATTTCAGGCTAATAAACCTGACCGCTGTCCAGTGGGGAAACTGTTTGTTCCTGATAGATGGACTAGTAAAGTGATTTCTGAGGTTCATTGTTCTGTGTTGGCTGGCCATCCTGGGATTTTTGGTACCAGAGATTTGGTTGGTAGGTCCTTTTGGTGGCCTTCTTTGTCGCGGGATGTGCATTCTTTTGTGCAGTCCTGTGGGATTTGTGCGCGGGCTAAGCCTTGCTGTTCCCGCGCTAGTGGGTTGCTTCTGACTTTTCCGGTCCCTGAGAGATATTGGACGAATATTTCTATGGATTTTATTTCAGAGCTTCCGGTTTCCCAGAGGATGTCTGTTATCTGGGTGGTTTGTGACCGGTTCTCTAAGATGGTTCATTTGGTACCTTTGCCTAAATTGCCTTCCTCTTCTGATTTGGTTCCATTGTTTTTTCAGCATGTGGTTCGTTTGCATGGCATTCCGGAGAATATTGTGTCCGATAGAGGTTCCCAGTTGTTTATACGTTTTGGCGGGCCTTTTGCGCTAGGCTGGGCATTGATTTGTCTTTCTCTTCCGCATTTCATCCTCAGACAAATGGCCAAACCAAGCAAACTAATCAGACTTTGGAAACTTATTTGAGATGCTTTGTGTCTGCTGATCAGGATGATTGGGTGGCTTTCTTGCCATTGGCCGAGTTTGCCCTTAATAATTGGGCTAGTTCTGCTACCTTGGTTTCGCCTTTTTTTTGTAATTTTGGTTTTCATCCTCGTTTTTCTTCAGGGCAGGTTGAGCCTTCTGATTGTCCTGGTGTGGATTCTGTGGTTGACAGGCTGCAGCAGATTTGGGCTCATGTGGTGGACAATTTGGTGTTGTCTCAGGAGGAGGCTCAGCGTTTTGCTAACCGTCATCGGTGTGCTAGTTCCCGGCTTCGGGTTGGGGATTTGGTCTGGTTGTCTTCCCGTCATGTTCCTATGAAGGTTTCTTCCCCTAAGTTCAAGCCTCGGTTTATTGGTTTTTATAGGATTTCTGAGATTATCAATCCAGTGTCTTTTCGTTTGGCCCTTCCAGTCTCTTTTTCCATCCATAATGTTTTCCATAGAAATTTGTTGCGGAAGTATGTGGTGCCCGTTGTTCCATCTGTTGATCCTCCGGCCCTGGTGTTGATTGATGGGGAGTTGGAGTATGTGGTTGAGAAGATTTTGGATTCTCGTTTTTCGAGGCGGAAGCTTCAGTATCTGGTCAAATGGAAGGGTTATGGCCAGGAGGATAATTCTTGGGTTGTTGCCTCCGATGTTCATGCTGACGATTTGGTTCGTGCCTTTCATTTGGCTCGTCCTGATCAGCCTGGGGGCTCTGGTGAGTGTTTGGTGACCCCTCCTCAAGGGGGGGTACTGTTGTGAATTCTGCTCTTGGGCTCCTTCCGGGGGTTATGAGTGGTAGTGCTGCTGTCTTTGGATCGCAGCATTTATCAGGTGTGTTCACTTTTTGCAATTTGGACTCAGCTATTTAGTCCTGCTTGATCTTTTAGTCAGTGCCAGTTGTCCATTGTTTTTGGAGGATTCACATCCATTCCTGGTCTCTCCTGTTTTGCTGTTCATTTCAACAAAGATAAGTTCTGGCTTTGTTTTTGCTGTCCACCTGCTGTGGACCTTATAGTTCTGTGCATTTTCATGTTTTGTCTTGTCCAGCTTTGTCTGTGAAGGATTTTTTGCAGCCAAGCTGTGTCTCTGGAGATGCAGATATACCCTCCATGTCTTTAGTCAGATGTGGTGATTTGTATTTTCTGTGGTGGATATTTTCTAGTGTTTTAATACTGACCGCATAGTACTCTGTCCTATTCTTTTTTTTTAGCTAGAATGGCCTCCTATGCTAAATCCTGATTTCATGTCTGCGTATGTTATTTCCCTCTCCTCTCACAGTCAATATTTGTGGGGGGCTGTCTATCCTTTGGGGATTTTCTCTGAGGCAAGATAGTTTTCCCGTTTCTGTCTTTAGGGGAAGTTAGTTCTTAGGCTTGAGGGGTCTAGGGAGTGTTAGGTACCCCCCACGGCTACCTCTAGTTGCGCTGCTAAGTTCAGGGTTTGTCAGTACAGGTACCACCTTCTCCAGAGTACGTCTCATGCTGCTCCTAGGCCACCAGATCATAACATGGAGGGCAGTGATTTTTCATTGTTTAATAGCAGGCACATGTGATTACCCAGCAGCTGCAGGAACTGAAGGCAGCGGCTAACACTGCCCGCTATTAAAGGGAATTAATATTCACTGCTCCCCACATCCCACCTCTCTGCACTGAAGCTGGCACTGAGAGGTGGGAGAGACTACACTGTGTGCAGAATTATTAGGCAAGTTGTATTTTAGAGGATTATTTTTATTATTAATCAACAACTGTTCTCAATCAACTCAATCAACCCAAAACACTAATAAATATCAAAGCTGAATATTTTTGGAAGTTGAAGTAGGGTTTTTTTAGATTTGGCTATCTTAGGAGGATATATGTTTGTGCATGTAACCATTACTGTGCAGAATTATTAGGCAACTTCATAAAAACCAAATATATTCCCATCTCACTTGTTTATTTTCACCAGGTAAACCAATATAACTGCACACAATTTAGAAATTAACATTTCTGACATGCAAAAACAAAACCCCCCAAAATTAGTGACCAATGTAGCCACCTTTCTTTATGATGACACTCAACAGCCTTCCATCCATAGATTCTGTCAGTTGCTTGATATGCTTACGATCAACATTGCGTGCAGCAGCCTCCACTGCCTCCCAGACACTTTTCCAAGAGGTGTACTGTTTTCCCTCCCTGTAGATTTCACATTTTATGAGGGACCACAGGTTCTCTATGGGGTACAGATCAGGTGAACAAGGGGGCCATGTCATTATTTTTTCTTCTTTGAGACCTTTACTGGCCAGCCACGCTGTGGAGTAGTTGGAGGCATGTGATGGAGCATTGTCCTGCATGAAAATCATGTTTTTCTTGAACGATACATATTTCTTCCTGTATCACTGCTTGTGTTGTCTTGCAGAAGCTGGCAGTAGGTCTGGGAGTTGAGCTTCACTCCATCCTCAACCCGAAAAAGTCCCACAAGTTCATCTCTGATGATACCAGCCCATACCAGAATCCCACCTCCATTTTGCTGGCGTCTGAGTCGGAGTGGAGCTCTCTGCCCTTTACTGATCCAGCCTCTGGCCCATCATGAGTCACTCTCATTTCCGCAGTCCATGAAACCTTTGAAAAGTCAGTCTTAAGATATTTCTTGGCCCCGTCTTGACGTTTTATTTTATCTTTCTTGTTCAAAGGTGGTCGTTTTTCAGCCTTCCTTACCCTGGCCATGTGCCTGAGTATCACATACCTTGTGAATTTTGTTACTCCAGTAATGTTGCAGCTCTGAAATATGGCAAAACTGGTGGCAAATGGCATCTTGGTAGCTTCACGCTTGATTTTTCTCAATTCATGGGCAGTTGTTTTGCGCTTTTTTGCCCAACACGCTTCTTGCGACCCTGTTGGCTATTTGCAATTAAATGCTTGATTGTTCGGTGATCACGCTTCAAAAGTTTGGCAATTTCAAGACTGCTGCATCCCTCTGCAAGACATCTCACAATTTTAGACTATTCAGAGTCAAATCTTTCTTCTGACCCATTTTGCCAAAGGAAAGAATTTGCCTAATAATTAAGCACACCGTATATAGGGTTTTGATGTCATTAGACAACACCCCTCCTCATTACAGAGATGCACATCACCTGATTTACTTAATTGGTAGTTGGCTCTCAAGCCTGAACAGCTTGGAGTAGGACAACATGTATAAAAAGTATCATGTCATCAAAATACAACTTGCCTAATAATTCTGCACACACTGTATGGGAGTGGAGAGCAGTGTTTATTCATTCCCTTTAGTAGCGGACACATGTGATCTCCCAGCAGTAGGAAGCCTGTGACTGCGGCTACTGTGCCCGCTATTAAAGTGAAATGAATATTAACTGTTCCCCATGCCCATAGTCCCTCCCACCTCTTGGTGTCAGCTTCAGTGCACAGAGGTGGGAAGGGCTATGAGCGTGGGGAGCAGTGAATATTAATTTACAGTATCTTTACCAGACCACACAGGTTATAGCAGTAGCAGACAGCTCCTGCCTCCGATGACCCACTGCTCCAACACTGCCGCTCCTGTTATGCTGTGCTATCAGGCAACACAGTGTGCAGTAATCAGCGCACATACAGTGATATGGCAATAACCCAAAAACAATAGAACAAGCTCTGAGACGTGGAATCTCTGCAGACTGCAATACCTGAACCTATCCTCACACAACTAAAAGCAGCAGTGGATTGCGCCTAACACTACCTATGCAACTCGGCACTGCCTGAGGAGCTGACTAGCCTGAAGATAGAAATACAAGCCTGACTTGCCTCAGAGAAATACAGCCCCCCACATATAATGACTGTTAGCAAGATGAAAAGACAAAACATAGGAATGAAATAGATTCAGCAAAGTGAGGCCCGATATTCTAGACAGAGCGAGGATAGCAAAGAGAACTATGCAGTCTACAAAAAACCCTAAAGCAGAACCACGCAAAGGGGGGCAAAAAGACCCACCGTGCCGAACTAACGGCACGGCGGTGCACCCTTTGCGTCTCAGAGCTTCCAGCAAAAGAGAATAGCACAGCTGGACAGAAAAAACGGAAACAAAAACAAAGTAACACTTAACTAGCAGAGCAGCAGGCCACAGGAAAGATGCAGTAGCTCAGATCCAACACTGGAACATTGACAAGGAGCAAAGAAGACAGACTCAGGTGGAGTTAAATAGCAAGGCAGCCAACGAGCTCACCAAAACACCTGAGGGAGGAAGCCCAGAGGCTGCAATACCACTTGTGACCACAGGAGTGAATTCAGCCACAGAATTCACAACAGTACCCCCCCCTTGAGGAGGGGTCACTGAACCCTCACCAGAACCCCCAGGCCGACCAGGATGAGCCACATGAAAGGCACGAACAAGATCTGGGGCATGGACATCAGAGGCAAAAACCCAGGAATTATCCTCCTGAGCATAACCCTTCCATTTGACCAGATACTGGAGTTTCCGTCTAGAGACACGAGAATCCAAAATTTTCTCCACAATATACTCCAATTCCCCCTCCACCAAAACAGGGGCAGGAGGCTCCACAGATGGAACCATAGGTGCCACGTATCTTCTCAACAACGACCTATGGAATACATTATGTATGGAAAAGGAGTCTGGGAGGGTCAGACGAAAAGACACCGGATTGAGAATCTCAGAAATCCTATACGGACCAATAAAACGAGGTTTAAATTTAGGAGAGGAAACCTTCATAGGAATATGACGAGAAGATAACCAAACCAGATCCCCAACACGAAGTCGGGGACCCACACGGCGTCTACGATTAGCGAAAAGCTGAGCCTTCTCCTGGGACAAGGTCAAATTGTCCACTACCTGAGTCCAGATCTGCTGCAACCTGTCCACCACAGAATCCACACCAGGACAGTCCGAAGACTCAACCTGTCCTGAAGAGAAACGAGGATGGAACCCAGAATTGCAGAAAAATGGAGAGACCAAGGTAGCCGAGCTGGCCCGATTATTAAGGGCGAACTCAGCCAACGGCAAAAATGACACCCAATCATCCTGGTCAGCAGAAACAAAACATCTCAGATATGTTTCCAAGGTCTGATTGGTTCGTTCGGTCTGGCCATTAGTCTGAGGATGGAAGGCCGAGGAAAAAGATAGGTCAATGCCCATCCTACCACAAAAGGCTCGCCAGAACCTCGAGACAAACTGGGAACCTCTGTCAGAAACAATATTCTCAGGAATGCCATGCAAACGAACCACATGCTGGAAGAACAAAGGCACCAAATCAGAGGAGGAAGGCAATTTAACCAAGGGCACCAGATGGACCATTTTAGAAAAGCGATCACAGACCACCCAAATGACCGACATCTTTTGAGAAACGGGAAGGTCAGAAATGAAATCCATCGAAATATGTGTCCAAGGCCTCTTCGGGACCGGCAAGGGCAAAAGCAACCCACTGGCACGTGAACAGCAGGGCTTAGCCCTAGCACAAATCCCACAGGACTGCACAAAAGCACGCACATCAAGTGACAGAGATGGCCACCAGAAGGATCTAGCCACTAACTCTCTGGTACCAAAGATTCCTGGATGACCAGCCAGCACCGAGCAATGAAGTTCAGAGATAACTTTACTAGTCCACCTATCAGGGACGAACAGTTTCTCGGCCGGACAACGATCAGGTTTATTAGCCTGAAATTTCTGCAACACTCTCCGCAAATCAGGAGAGATGGCAGACACAATGACTCCTTCCTTGAGGATACTCGCCGGCTCAGATAACCCCGGAGAGTCGGGCACAAAACTCCTAGACAGAGCATCCGCCTTCACATTTTTAGAGCCCGGAAGGTACGAAATCACAAAATCAAAACGAGCAAAAAATAACGACCAACGGGCCTGTCTAGGATTCAAGCGCTTGGCAGACTCGAGATAAGTAAGATTCTTATGATCAGTCAATACCACCACGCGATGCTTAGCTCCCTCAAGCCAATGACGCCACTCCTCGAATGCCCACTTCATGGCCAGCAACTCTCGGTTGCCCACATCATAATTACGCTCAGCAGGCGAAAACTTCCTGGAAAAAAAAGCGCATGGTTTCATCACTGAGCAATCAGAACCTCTCTGCGACAAAACAGCCCCTGCTCCAATCTCAGAAGCATCAACCTCGACCTGGAACGGAAGAGAAACATCTGGTTGACACAACACAGGGGCACAGCAAAAACGACGCTTCAACTCCTGAAAAGCTTCCACGGCAGCAGAAGACCAATTAACCAAATCAGCACCCTTCTTGGTCAAATCGGTCAATGGTCTGGCAATGCTAGAAAAATTACAGATGAAGCGACGATAAAAATTAGCAAAGCCCAGGAATTTCTGCAGACTTTTCAGAGATGTCGGCTGAGTCCAATCCTGGATGGCCTGGACCTTAACCGGATCCATCTCGATAGTAGAAGGGGAAAAGATGAACCCCAAAAATGAAACTTTCTGCACAACGAAGAGACACTTTGATCCCTTCACGAACAAGGAATTAGCACGCAGTACCTGGAAAACCATTCTGACTTGCTTCACATGAGACTCCCAATCATCAGAGAAGATCAAAATGTCATCCAAGTAAACAATCAGGAATTTATCCAGATACTCACGGAAAATGTCATGCATAAAAGACTGAAAAACAGATGGAGCATTGGCAAGTCCGAACGGCATCACCAGATACTCAAAATGACCCTCGGGCGTATTAAATGCCGTTTTCCATTCATCTCCCTGCCTGATTCTCACCAGATTATATGCACCACGAAGATCAATCTTAGTAAACCAACTAGCCCCCTTAATCCGAGCAAACAAGTCAGATATCAATGGCAAGGGATACTGAAACTTAACAGTGATCTTATTAAGAAGGCGGTAATCAATACACGGTCTTAGCGAACCATCCTTTTTGGCTACAAAAAAGAACCCTGCTCCCAATGGTGATGACGATGGGCGAATATGTCCCTTCTCCAGGGATTCTTTCACATAACTGCGCATAGCGGTGTGTTCAGGCACGGACAAATTAAATAAATGACCCTTAGGGAATTTACTACCAGGAATCAAATTGATAGCACAATCACAATTCCTATGCGGAGGTAGGGCATCAGACTTGGGCTCTTCAAATACATCCTGAAAGTCAGACAAGAACTCTGGGATGTCAGAAGGAATGGATGACGAAATAGACAAAAATGGAACATCACCATGTACTCCCTGACAACCCCAGCTGGTTACCGACATAGAGTTCCAATCTAATACTGGATTATGGGTTTGTAGCCATGGCAACCCCAACACGACCACATCATGCAGATTATGCAGTACCAGAAAGCGAATAACTTCCTGATGTGCAGGAGCCATGCACATGGTCAGCTGGGCCCAGTACTGAGGCTTATTCTTGGCCAAAGGTGTAGCATCAATTCCTCTCAACGGAATAGGACACCGCAAAGGCTCCAAGAAAAATCCACAACGTTTAGCATAATCCAAATCCATCAGATTCAGGGCAGCGCCTGAATCCACAAACGCCATGACAGAATACGATGACAAAGAGCATATCAAGGTAATGGACAGAAGGAATTTGGACTGTACAGTACCAATGACGGCAGAGCTATCGAACCGCCTAGTGCGCTTAGGACAATTAGAAATAGCATGAGTGGAATCACCACAGTAGAAACACAGCCTGTTCAGACGTCTGTGTTCTTGCCGTTCAACTTTAGTCATAGTCCTGTCGCACTGCATAGGCTCAGGTTTACTCTCAGGCAATACCGCCAGATGGTGCACAGATTTACGCTCGCGCAAGCGACGACCGATCTGAATGGCCAAGGACATAGACTCATTCAAACCAGCAGGCATAGGAAATCCCACCATGACATCCTTAAGAGCTTCAGAGAGACCCTTTCTGAACCAAGCCGCCAGTGCAGATTCATTCCACAGAGTGAGTACTGACCACTTCCTAAATTTCTGACAATATACTTCTACATCATCCTGACCCTGGCATAAAGCCAACAAATGTTTCTCAGCCTGATCCACTGAATTAGGCTCATCGTAAAGCAATCCAAGCGCCTGGAAAAACGCATCAACATTACTCAATGCAGGGTCTCCTGGCGCAAGAGAAAACGCCCAGTCCTGTGGGTCGCCGCGCAAAAAAGAAATAATAATCAAAACCTGTTGAATAGGATTACCAGAAGAATGAGGTTTCAAGGCCAGAAATAGCTTACAATTATTTTTGAAGCTCAGGAACTTAGTTCTGTCACCAAAAAACAAATCAGGAATAGGAATTCTTGGTTCTAGCATAGATTTCTGATCAATTGTATCTTGAATCTTTTGCACATTTATAACGGGATTATCCATTGAGGAGCACAGAGCCTGAATATCCATGTCCACAGCTGTGTCCTGAAGCACTCTAATGTCTAGGGGGAAAAAAAAACAAAAACTGAAGACAGAGCTGAGGAAAAAAAAATGATGTCAGGACTTCTTTTTTCCCTCTATTGAGAATCATTGGTTTGGCTCCTTGTACTGTTATGCTGTGCTATCAGGCAACACAGTGTGCAGTAATCAGCGCACATACAGTGATATGGCAATAACCCAAAAACAATAGAACAAGCTCTGAGACGTGGAATCTCTGCAGACTGCAATACCTGAACCTATCCTCACACAACTAAAAGCAGCAGTGGATTGCGCCTAACACTACCTATGCAACTCGGCACTGCCTGAGGAGCTGACTAGCCTGAAGATAGAAATACAAGCCTGACTTGCCTCAGAGAAATACCCCAAAGGAATAGGCAGCCCCCCACATATAATGACTGTTAGCAAGATGAAAAGACAAAACGTAGGAATGAAATAGATTCAGCAAAGTGAGGCCCGATATTCTAGACAGAGCGAGGATAGCAAAGAGAACTATGCAGTCTACAAAAAACCCTAAAGCAGAACCACGCAAAGGGGGGCAAAAAGACCCACCGTGCCGAACTAACGGCACGGCGGTGCACCCTTTGCGTCTCAGAGCTTCCAGCAAAAGAGAATAGCACAGCTGGACAGAAAAAACGGAAACAAAAACAAAGTAACACTTAACTAGCAGAGCAGCAGGCCACAGGAAAGATGCAGTAGCTCAGATCCAACACTGGAACATTGACAAGGAGCAAGGAAGACAGACTCAGGTGGAGTTAAATAGCAAGGCAGCCAACGAGCTCACCAAAACACCTGAGGGAGGAAGCCCAGAGGCTGCAATACCACTTGTGACCACAGGAGTGAATTCAGCCACAGAATTCACAACACGCTCCCAGACCTTCCCATCCACAGCAGGTACATCCAGACTATTATTTTTTTCTTCCAAAGTTTTATAACTTGTCTGTCCACCCATTTAATATGTCTTTCTTATTCATTGGAGCCCACCCAACATTGCACACAGTTTTCAGATGTGGCATGATTATTAACTTTTATAGAGGAAAAACTAAGGCCCTAATTCATTAAAGCAATTAAGCCAAAATTATAACATAAATTGGTTTGAAAAGTTGCATAATTGTTGCACAATGTAGAATTACAGAAAAATCTAGCGACTATTGGTGTTTCACACAAGTTATTCCCAGCTCTGCCAAAATGGGTGGGACTGGAGCATGACGCCATAGCTCGTCTAATTTCTAAAAAACTGTTGCATTCCTTAAGCCAAAAATGTATTTGTCTTTGCAGCAACGGCATGTCATTAAAGGTGAGTCTGTTTTCCAGCAATACATCTAAGCCATTTTCAGTGGCATTGCCTCCCTCACAGGGGGCAATGTCGTGCCTGGAAGTGAGGAGGGGTCCCCTTGTCAGGTTAAACAAGCATACAACACTTTTCCTACTACAGACCAGAAGAGGACGCTCTAACACCTGATTTCAGGGGAGCTTCCCTATAAGTTCTGGCCTGGAGGCGGGGTTTGTTAGTTTGTGAGTAGTCTGAGGGAGAGGAGAGAGGTTGAGGAGAGCCTGAGGAGTAGAGCTGTGACCAAGCTCCCCCAGAGCTGAGCGCCAGAAAACTGGACACCGGAGTCTGTGGCTGTGTGGGTACTGAAGGCCCGACAACTAAATCTGGAGGGCAGGAGATTGCAGGTCTCCTGGCCCCATCTGATATCTGGAGGCACAGCAGCATGCCAGAGCCTGGAGTCGCTATGAGGGAGGGACACCTGTAACAGGCTCAAGCTGCCTGCCATGTGGGTAAGGTTCCATTTAATGGACAGACTGTGAGAGGGACTTGAGCAGAGCAATAAGCAACAAGGACCCAGAAAACAGCACAGTAGGAAAGCCTCCAAACCCACCTGGCTAGCTGGATTCTGAATTGCTTCCAGGCTGCCCGGATATCTATTACCACCTGTTACCTGTGCCCCAGACTGTACCTTCAACCAGGGATTACAGGTAAAGAAAACTGCAGCCCTTGCCCTTGTCATTTTCTGCAGCCTCAGTCCTGCACCACAACGTCCACAATCCCCTTACAAAACTGTACCGGTAGCCCTGGGGCCCACTCCACCTGTGGGGAGCAGAACCATCCCAGCTGCATCACCATTGGCCCCAGCGGTTTCCTTAAACAGCGTCGGCCAGCTATTGCCGAACACCACAGGTGGCATTACCTTAAATCCCCTATAAACTGTCCCTCATCATTTTTATTTGACACCCAGGGCCATGGACCGGGTCACTGCTGCTGTGACAACCCCAAAAAGAACTGCCCCACCGAGTGCCCTACGGCCCTATCAGGTGCTCCAGAAACACTACTGTTTAATCTCCATAATCGCTCATCTGTAATAGAAGTGATGTAAGATTGTGTACTGGAAACTTAATTTGTGAGTCTTATGCTATTACTCACGTGTCTGTACTCTGAAGATTCAGTAAGTATTATGAATACAAAACTTAAAGACTCATTTCATACATCAGGGCATCTCTCTTTCTCATAGTTTTCCAGTGTGACTCATTCACATCTGGTACTTGAGAGTTGAACTGAAAGGGAAAAGGCTGCCCTCGTAAACCTGTAGGCAGCTCTAAGGCTTTCAGTTTGAGATGTCATTGCAAAGGTTTATGCTAAGTAATATAAACTATTGTACCCAAAGAGTAGCTAGGGTTTGGTTTGGGGAAGGGGGGGAAACTTCTGAGTGGGCCCCTAACCAGGTAACAATGATTACAACTATGGGGGTGCATCCTAATCGTGGATGTAGGCGAACGTCAGCAGAAGACCGGGCTTTTACTAAAAAAAATCTCTATACAAAGACTAACACAGATATTCCCACCATATGGTGACTTATAGTGGTAGATTTCAGTGCCTCAGAACATGTAAAAGATTACAGTACAATTACAGATAGTGACTTAAGGTACCGTCACACTAAACGATATCGCTAGCGATCCGTGACGTTGCAGCGTCCTGGCTAGCGATATCGTTCAGTTTGACACACAGCAGCGATCAGAATCCTGCTGTGATGTCGTTGGTCGCTGCAGAAAGTCCAGAACTTTATTTCGTCGCTGGACTTCCTGCTGACATCGCTGAATCGGCGTGTGTGACGCCGATTCAGCGATGTCTTCGCTGGTAACCAGGGTAAACATCGGGTTACTAAGCGCAGGGCCGCGCTTAGTAACCCGATGTTTACCCTGGTTACCATCCTAAAAGTAAAAAAAACAAATGCTTCATACTTACCTTCCGCTGTCTGTCCTCCGGCGCTGTACTTTCCTGCACTCACTGTGAGCACAGCGGCCGGAAAGCAGAGCGGTGACGTCACCGCTCTGCTTTCCGGCCGCTGTGCTCACAGCCAGTACAGAGAAGCACAGCACCGGGGACAGACAGCGGAAGGTAAGTATGAAGCGTTTGTTTTTTTTACTTTTAGGATGGTAACCAGGGTAAACATCGGGTTACTAAGCGCGGCCCTGCGCTTAGTAACCCGATGTTTACCCTGGTTACCGGCATCGTTGGTCGCTGGAGAGTGGTCTGTGTGACAGCTCTCCAGCGACCAAACAGCGACGCTGCAGCGATCCGGATCGTTGTCGGTATCGCTGCAGCGTCGCTTAGTGTGACGGTACCTTTACAGCTGGCTTTTTTTTTGGTGGAGTCATTTACTTTTGCATCTGACCTAGACTGACATGACAACTTCTTCCAGCCAGGACTCGTCTGCTGAGATTACAGCAAAGGCACGTTTGACTTCTCACATTTCCAACACCATCCCCATCTATCCCCAACCCGTACAAACTTCTTATCCTGCTGATACTCCAATGCTGAGCCGCTGATGCTGTATGTGTCCCTATTACTGCACATACTGTGTGGTATTGTGTGCTCTCTAGATGGTAAAACAACCCTCTAGAATATATTAATTCCCTGAGCAAGTGCCTTAGAAAACAATGCCCACACTTTTCCCAAGAAAGTAATAATACCCTCCGTGTGCCCCTTTGACAGTCACAATAACCTGAGTACCCCTATAGCAATAAGTGTCCACTTATTATTTAACCCCTTTACCCCCATGTGTGGTTTGCACGTCAATGACCAGGCCAATTTTTACAATTCTGACCACTGTCCCTTTATGAGGTTATAACTCTGAAACGCTTCAACGGATCCTGGTGATTCTGACACTGTTTTCTCGTGACATATTGTACTTCATGATAGTGGTAAAATTTGTTTGATGATACCTGCGTTTTTTTGTGAAAAAAATGGAAATTTGGCGAAAATTTTGAAAATTTCGCAATTTTCCATCTTTGAATTTTTATGCAATTAAATCACAGAGATATGTCACGCAAAATACTTAATCAGTAACATTTCCCACATGTCTACTTTACATCAGCACAATTTTGTAACCAAAATTTTTTTTGTTAGGGAATTATAAGGGTTAAAAGTTGACCAGCAATTTCTCATTTTTACAACACCATTTTTTTTAGGGACCACATCTCATTTGAAGTCATTTTGAGGGGTCTATATGATAGAAAATACCCAAGTGTGACACCATTCTAAAAACTGCACCCCCCAAGGTGCTCAAAACCACATTCAAGAAGTTTATTAACCCTTCAGGTGTTTCACAGGAATTTTTGGAATGTTTAAATAAAAATGAACATTTAACTTTTTTTCACAAAAAATTTACTTCAGCTCCAATTTGTTTTATTTTACCAAGGGTAACAGGAGAAAATGGACCCCAAAAGTTACAATTTGTCCTGAGTACGCCGATACCCCATTTATGGGGGTAAACCACTGTTTGGGCGCATGACAGAGCTCGGAAGCGAAGGACGGCAATTTGACTTTTCAATGCAAAATTGACAGGAATTGAGATGGGACGCCATGTTGCGTTTGGAGAGCCACTGATGTGCCTTAATATTGAAACCCCCCACAAGTGACAACATTTTGGAAAGTAGACCCCTTAAGGAACTTATGTAGAGGTGTGGTGAGCACTTTGACCCATCAAGTGCTTCACAGAAGTTTATAATGCAGAACCGTAAAAATAAAAAATCGTATTTTTTCACAAAAATTATCTTTTCGCCCCCAATTTTTTATTTTCCGAAGGGTAAGAGAAGAAATTGGACCCCAAAAGTTGTTGCACAATTTGTCCTGAGTACGCTGATACCCCATATGTGGGGGTAAACCACTGTTTGGGCACATGGTAGAGCTCGGAAGGGAAGGAGCGCCGTTTGACTTTTCAATGCAAAATTGACAGGAATTGAGATGGGACGCCATGTTGCATTTGGAGAGCCACTGGTGTGCCTAAACATTGAAACCCCCACAAGTGACACCATTTTGGAAAGTAGACCCCCTAAGGAACTTATCTGGATGTGTGGTAAGCACTTTGACCCACCAGGGGCTTCACAGAAGTTTATAATGCAGAGCCATAAAAATAAAACAAAATTTTTTTCCCACAAAAATTATTTTTTAGCCCCCAGTTTTGTAATTTCCCAAGGGTAACAGGAGAAATTGGACCCCAAAATGTGTTGCACAATTTGTCCTGAGTACGCTGATACCCCATATGTGGGGGTAAACCCCTGTTTGGGCACATGGGAGAGCTCAGAAAGGAAGGAGCACTGTTTTACTTTTTCAACACAGAATTGGCTGGAATTGAGATCGGACGCCATGTCGCGTTTGGAGAGCCCCTGATGTGCCTGAACAGTGGAAACTCCCCAATTCTACCTGAAACCCTAATCCAAACGCACCCCTAACCCTAATCCCAACGGTAACCCTAACCACACACCTAACCCTGACACACCCCTAATTCTAATCCCAACCGTAAATGTAATCCAAACCCTAACCCTAGCCCTAACCCTAGCCCTAACCCTAACCCTAGCCCTAACCCTAATGGGAAAATGGAAATAAATACATTTTTTTAAATTTTATTATTTTTCCCTAAGGCTAGGTTCACATTGCATTAGGGCAATCCGTTTAGCGCTAGCGGATTGCGCTAACGCAATGTCTTTTTAGGTGTCGCGTTTAGTGGTCGCGTTAACGTCCCTGCTCTGGAAGGCGTGGATCGGACCTCGGGCGCGCCGCGGACGCTGCAAGCAGCGTCCGAGGCGCGCCACAAAAGAACGGCACCTTGCTAGCGCGAGCCGAAAATGGCACGCTCTAGCGATGCGCCTTGTACACACACGGCTCCGCTCCATACACCTCGTACACACACGGCTCCGCTCCATACACCTCACACACACGGCTCTGCTCCATACACCTCGTACACACACGGCTCTGCTCCATACACCTCATACACACACGGCTCCGCTCCGTACACCTCATACACATTCAGCTCCGCTCCATACACCTCGTACACATTCGGCTCCGCTCCATACACCTCATACACACGCGGCTCTGCTCCATACACCTCGAACACACGGCTCCACTCCATACACCTCGTACACACACGGCTCTGCTCCATACACCTCGTACACACACGGCTCCGCTCTATACACCTCGTACACACAGCTCTGCGCTATACACCTCATACACATTCAGCTCCGCTCCGTACACCTCATACACATTCAGCTCCACTCTATACACCTCATACACACACGGCTCCGCTCCACACACCTCGCACACGTTCAGCTCCGCTCCATACACCTCGCACACACACCGCTCCGTTCCATACACCTCGTACACACACGGCTCTGCTCCATACACCTCATACACATTCAGCTCCGCTCCGAACACCTCGTACACATTCAGCTCCACTCTATACACCTCATACACACACGGCTCCGCTCCATACACCTCGCACACGTTCAGCTCCGCTCCATACACCTCGCACACACACCGCTCCGCTCCATACACCTCATACACACACGGCTCTGCTCCATACACCTCATACACACACGGCTCTGCTCCATACACCTCGTACACACACGGCTCTGCTCCATACACCTCATACACACACGGCTCTGCTCCATACACCTCGTACACACACGGCTCCGCTCCATACACCTCGTACACACACGGCTCCGCTCCATACACTTCCTACACACCCGGCTCCACTCCATACACCTCATACACACACGGCTCCGCTCCATACACCTCATACACACACGGCTCTGCTCCACACACCTCGTACATACACGGCTCCGCTCCATACACCTCGTACACACACGACTCTGCTCCATACACCTCGTACACACATGGCTCTGCTACATCCACACTGTTCACCTCCTGACCCCACACAATGCATGACTTACCTCATCCAGCAGCACCATGTGGCAAGCTGGCAACCAGCACAGCCAAGTCCTGCAATCCACGGAGGTCCTGATCATATGACCCCTGCTCCTCCCCTCCTGTGACAACATCACAGGTCCTGTGCACACAAAGCAGGCAGCCAATATGTGGTGTAAGGCTCTGTGGTGCAGGGATGACTGGCTGATACGTACTGCACTGCATAGGTACGGAAGGGTAAGGGGCGTGGCTTTACACAAGGGGGCGTGTTGGCTGGATCTCCTGCTTTCTGCGGGAAGCAGAGCGTCCCGTGCTGGACACTGGGGAAAAGGCTCAAAACCGGGACAGTCCCGCACAATGAGGGACGGTTGGGAGCTATGCATCAGCATATAAATGGTACTGAAAACTGAATCTACTGATGGTGTCTCCAATAGGGGCAAAGTGGGAACTGTTTGGGTAAGATAGTTTTCAGAACAAGGAGCTGGAGACTAAACTAGTCTAAACAGCTAGGCACAATATTCAAGCAATGAGTGAAGGATCTATGCGGCTTTAATAAGGCCAAAACAGGAAACAATATGGATTCCACAGGTTCAGAAACTGCCATCTTAGTAAAGGGCAATTGCAGAACACAACAGCAGCCTCCAGTGGTAAGGAGTGGAATTGCAGCAATTATTAAGGTGAACAGTGATCACACTGTAGAATGACAACTTGTATCCTGACAGTTTCAGAGCAGAGTCATGGACATGAGAGGGAGAAGATTGGGGACAATGACGAGTGTACATTTTTCATAAGTTTCTGGATAATAATGGCACATACAGTATTTTTTACATGTGGGGTAAGTGTGGGTGTCCTTCTTGACAAATAAAGAGAAGGTTGTGGTCAGTAAGCAGAAGAGGGAAGTTAGTAAAATCATGCACTAAGCAAAGCCAGGAAAAGACCCTGTCGGGAGTATTCCCGACTTCATATGCAGTTAGTAAGCAGTAAAAGGCCAAGAGAGGAGGTTAGAGATAAAAGATGAGCCGCAGATATGGAAAGGAGATCGTCAATAGGGATGTTAAAGTCTCCCATGATAAGAGTTGGGATATCACAGGATAGAAAGTGTGGAAGCCAGCTGGTAAAGTGGATGAGGAACTGACGAGAGGGACTCGGAGTAAGATACACAACTGCCACTTGTATTCAAAAAAGTCTGACAATGTGAACCTCAAAAGAAGGAAAAATAAGTGAGGATACTGGAGGGATGACCTGAAAAATGCATTTTTTTGAAAGGAGCAGCCCAACACCTCCACCATGTCTGCTCTCAAGTCTGGGGGTATGATGAGAAAATGTAGGCCACCATATGAGAGAGCACTAACGGCAGTGGTGTCCCACTGCTGCATCCAAGTTTCAGTAACAGCCAGAAGGTTAAAGGAGTTTGAGAGCAAAATGTAATGGATGTTGGAGAATTTGTTACA
Source organism: Ranitomeya imitator (assembly GCF_032444005.1). Taxonomy (NCBI): domain Eukaryota; kingdom Metazoa; phylum Chordata; class Amphibia; order Anura; family Dendrobatidae; genus Ranitomeya; species Ranitomeya imitator. The sequence goes on along the minus strand of NC_091287.1, from coordinate 112,898,369 downwards.
CGTCGTTGACTTTGAGTTCCAGTCAGCACAGTTAAAGGGTATAGAAGACATGCAAGGAATATTAATTAGATTTGCAGTGTTTCATAGTGAGAAGAATGGTACTGGAGAGATCACGCAAAATCCTACCGCTCCAACAACATGTGAAGGAGGCGCGCCATGCCACCATGTCTGATGTCATTATTACATCCGAGCGATCATGTAGTATGCTCTCCTCACTTGCATCAATGTGATGATGCACACCCTCTGGGAACACGTAAAGTAAGTCGAGCGCCCCCAGACACAGGGCCACAAGTCACTCGGTACCGGTCCCTTCTCTTTCGGTTCTGCGGTTGTCACGGTGGCTGGACCCGGTCGTGACCCTGCTAAGGGGCGTCCAATGGAAATGGTAGTACAGTCTGTCAGTAGATTGTGACGCCACCTGTGGTGTTCGGTCAGGGTGACCGACGCTGCTGTGGGGTCCGCTGGGGTGATGGAATGGCAGCTGGATGGTATACCTTCGCACAGGTGAAGTGTGTCCCCAGGGCTTCCCAGATATGTAGATGGTGATGGTGTCAGGTGCAGGCAATAACGAGGACACAAGTTTGCAGTCTCTTTACCTTTTACTGAAGGCTTCAGTACACTCAGTCTAGAGCACGTTCAACCGGGCTATCAGAGACCGGCCGGTCCGATGGGCACATCCAGAGTTTCCCTCGCAGATGGAAATCATTGCCTACCAATAGCGCCTGTATGTTGTAGTCCTACCCTGCCGAGAATTCGGAATAGTCCTCACAACTGCTGTTCTTCGTTCGTTCTCTACAGCTTTCTCTCTCTCTCTCTCGTTCTTTGGTTCCAGATGTTGCTAGTTTCTAACGTCCCCCAGATATGTTATGGCTAGGACGCCACCTGTTTGACGGGAAGGCTTGGAGGTCTTCCGGGACCCTAGAGACGCCCCTCTCCCAATGTTGCCCCCTATGTCTTCGTAGGTGTAAAAGGTAGACAGCCAACCTATAATCAACTGTCCAGTGGAATTTGAAGTAATGCTTGAAGTCAGTTACTCCTACGGTGATCCGGCCACCGACTACGCGCCTCAGTAAGATGTTGCCTTCCTCTCTCGGCATAACTCTTACTGGCTCTCCTTTGTGCTGATCTCGTTTACACTGTTCCACAATATTCTTCCCCTCTTGTCTCTTTCTTAGGACACCGCCGCAAGGTGTGCAGGCGCGGTTCCGTAACGTTCTGTTCTGTCACTAGGCACCTGCCATGTTCCCACGCCTGACAGGGACCCCATGTGCCTTCTCCCTGCAACAGCCCCTGCCACGGGATGTTGCCTGGTTCCAACCCAGTCAGCTTCTGCCTAACTTCCTCCCCAGCCCCTAGTTTTACCAGTGTGAGGAGTGGCCCAATAAATAAAGCCTTTTGCTACCCCTAGTGGCCGGAGTGTGAAGTGTAATGTGTTCTGGTGATACCTGGTCAGGAGAACTCTTTAGTGCCATCGGGCGTACCGCTACTCGCCTTGGGGCCATACTGCAACCACCAGGTCTCTGGGGCGCTGCACTAGTTTGGCACAGTTTTACCCAGACAGCCCCTGTCCACACAGGCCCAGGAAGGCACAGGGAGTGAGAGAATGTGGCCCAAACAGTCACTTACTTGGCACCACACTTGCTCACAATCCTGACAGCCTGAGAGGCTCATTTCACTAGCACTAGTGAAATAGTGCCTTATCAGCACGGCAATACTGCCACCGGTTCCTCGTTAGATATAAGCCTGGTCCGGTAATGGGATTATATTGGGCCAGAAGCCAGCCCAGGTAGCATGTTAAGTTGAGCTGAGATCACGGATGTGTGGATTCATCGAGATAAAAAAGCAGTCCAAGGATGAATTATATTTTTAATCACCGTAACAGACTACTAAACAATACATTACACACACAATCATATGATATGTGCGAAACTGTAAAGCGCTGCAGAATATGTTAGCGCTATATAAAAATAAAGATTATTATTATTATTATACATATACAGTTGTGGCCAAAAGTATTGACACCCCTGCAATTCTGTCAGATAATACTCAGTTTCTTCCTGAAAATGATTGCAAACACATTCTTTGTTATTATTATCTTCATTTAATTTGTCTTAAATGAAAAAACACAAAAAGAATTGTCCTAAGCCAAATTGGATATAATTCCACACCAAACATAAAAAAGGGGGTGGACAAAAGTATTGGCACTGTTCAAAAAATCATGTGATGCTTCTCTAATTTGTGTAATTAACAGCACCTGTAACTTACCTGTGGCACCTAACAGGTGTTGGCAATAACTAAATCACATTTGCAGCCAGTTGACATGGATTAAAGTTAACTCAACCTCTGTCCTGTGTCCTTGTGTGTACCACATTGAGCATGGAGAAAAGAAAGAAGACCAAAGAACTGTCTGAGAACTTGAGAAACCAAATTGTGAGGAAGCATGAGCAATCTCAAGGCTACAAGTCCATCTCCAAAGACCTGAATGTTCCTGTGTCTACCGTGCGCAGTGTCATCAAGAAGTTTAAAGCCCATGGCACTGTGGCTAACCTCCCTAGAAGTGGACGGAAAAGAAAAATTGACAAGAGATTTCAACGCAAGATTGTGCGGATTTTGGATAAAGAACCTCGACTAACATCCAAACAAGTTCAAGCTGCCCTGCAGTCCGAGGGTACAACAGTGTCAACCTGTACTATCCGTCGGCGTCTGAATGAAAAGGGACTGTATGGTAGGAGACCCAGGAAGACCCCAACTTCTTACCCCGAGACATAAACAAGCCAGGCTGGAGTTTGCCATTACTTACCTGAAAAAGCCTAAAACGTTTTGGAAGAATGTTCTCTGGTCAGATGAGACAAAAGTAGAGCTTTTTGGGCAAAGGCATCAACATAGAGTTTACAGGAGAAAAAAAGAGGCATTCAAAGAAAAGAACATGGTTCCTACAGTCAAACATGGCAGAGGTTCCCTGATGTTTTGGGGTTGATTTTCTGCCTCTGGCACTGGACTGCTTGACTGTGTGCATGGCATTATGAAGTCTGAAGACTACCAACAAATTTTGCAGCATAATGTAGCGCCCAGTGTGAGAAAGTTGGGTCATGGGTCTTCCAGCAGGACAATGACCCAAAACACACTTCAAAAAGCACTAGAAAATGGTTTGAGAGAAAGCACTGGAGACTTCTAAGGTGGCCAGCAATGAGTCCAGACCTGAATCCCATAGAACACCTGTGGAGAGATCTAAAAATGGCAGTTTGGAGAAGGCACCCTTCAAATATCAGGGACCTGGAGCAGTTTGCCAAAGAAGAATGGTCTAAAATTCCAGCAGAGCATTGTAAGAAACTCATTGATGGTTACCGGAAGCAGTTGGTCGCAGTTATTTTGGCTAAAGGTTGTGCAACCAAGTATTAGGCTGAGGGTGCCAATACTTTTGTCTGGCCCATTTTTGGAGTTTTGTGTGAAATGATCAATGTTTTGCTTTTTGCTTCATTCTCTTTTGTGTTTTTTCATTTAAGACAAATTAAATGAAGAAAACAATACCAAAGAATTTGTGATTGCAATCATTTTCAGGAAGAAACTGAGTATTATCTGACAGAATTGCAGGGGTGTCAATACCTTTGGCCACAACTGTACAATGTTCAGATATGCAAATACAATAGTGATAGGACAAAGCATGCAGAATATAGGAGTCAGTTATTAGTCAGATGAAAGGGCTGGCTTGCGGAGGAGGGGCTGCCACATGGGAGGATTGCGATCCCCTCGGTTCCTTGACTTCTTCCCAAACAATATATAATCGCGGCCTTCCCCCAAAAAGCAATAGATAATGCCTTACAGGAGCATTTAGCTCCCTTGGGTCATTACCCTCCAGCCCTTTGGGCTGATCCTAAATCCCCTCCCCTTGGCTCTAGCAGCTAAAACTTCAAAATCTAAGATGAGGCATAACCCCATAATGGATGGCCCAAATGAGAGCGGTTATGGCATTCTCGGATCCGGCCGGCCCCTGCTTCAGGAGACCAAACACAACTTTTCTCAGTATCTCACCACCCTGGGGTGCTAGAGCACATCAATACACTGGAAGGCGTTCAGTCCCTTCTAGAGATCTCAAAAACATAACCAGTGTATTGATAGGCCATATTCTCCTTATGAAATCCTAGCTCTCTGAACAAAGCAGTTACACTGCATGGACTCCATATTGCAATCAAGCCTTTTGTCCTGAGCTTAGCCTACTCAATGTGTAAGATCTGTAACTCACAGCCTTTTGAGGCTTGACCACTTGCTGAGATAGGTGTCCTGCTACAGCTGCACAAAGGAAGGGGGTTTTATAATCCCATGCCAAATAGGATACAAATGATTGACATGAAATTATATCTCCAATATTCTTCACACTGAGTGAAGCAGAGAAGAGGTTAACGTTGCTATTACAAAAAAGTGCTAAACTTTGGGGAGATATCTCCTGGGGTTAGGAGAAAGAGAATAGAAAGAGATCAGATGGTTAAGTGAATTGTGAGAGCATCTCATGTGTTGTATGGTGTGAGTAAATGGATATGTGCTGTCTCAAACTTTAAAAAGAGTGTGAGAGCCCTATATAGGTGAGAAGCAGAAAGATTGGCAGATATTGATGGAGTGTGCAGAGTGTGTAAATGAGCGGTAAATATGTGTGACTGCAGTAGCTAGAACATAAATGGAAGAAATACATAGTGTGAATACATTTTGCAGTACAAATGAACTGGGCACAAGTTTGTTTAAATGTCTTGAATGGCATACCTGTCTCTGGATAAATATTATCCACATACAGTTAGGTCCAGATATATTTGGACAGTGACGCGCGTTTTGGCATTTTAGCTGTTTACTAAAATATTGGTTTGCCAAAACAGCAAGATGTTATATAATCAATATGGGCTTAAAGTGCAGACTCTCAGCTTTAATTTGAGGGTATTCACATCTTTATCTGAGTAGGGGTTTAGGATGTACAGTTCTTTATTATGTAGCTGCATATTTTTAGGGACTTTAAGTATTTGGACAGTTATCTCAAAAGCTCTTTAATGGGCTGCATAAGCTATTTGTTTATTAATCCTTGATCAATTAAACAGGTAAAAGGTCTGGACCTCATTCCAGGTGTGGCATTTGTATTTGGAAGCTCTTGTTGTGAACCCAAAGCATGAGGTCAAAGGAACTATCAATAAAAGAGAAACAGAACATCATCTGGCTAAAAAAAAGACGAAACCCATTAAAGAGATAGCAGAAATGTTACAAGTGGCCAAATGAACAGGTTGGCACAGTCTGCAAAAAAACAAACGTACTGTTGAGCTTGGGAACTCAAAGAGGCCTGGACATCCAAGGAAAACATTTCAAAAACCTGATCTGCACATCCAAACATAGACTGAGTGTGAACAGGTGCTGAACCCAGAGTCGCCAACTCGTATATAGTTAAATAAATAGGGCAGCACACTGCAGCGCCAAAACATGCAAACTTGAAAAAACGAAATTTGAACTGCATTACTGCACTAGAAATATGAAAAATGAGAGCTTTTAGCGCACAAAAATGGCCAATTTTATGTGTACCTCGTAGCCACGTTAAGGCATCTCTCTTATACGAGGTCCTACGTTTGACCTACCTCACTGAGAATAAACGTCTCCATCTGAATGGGTACATGTGAAACCTCTTCTTGGACTCAAATTCTCTCTCTATGTGGAGGGGTATTGGACCTACTATAATTAAAACACCTGAAGCTAGGAGGCGGGGAGTGCACGATCAGAAGGCTAGAGAATACATTTCAAAAACCTGATCTGCACATCCAAACATAGACTGAGTGTGAACAGGTGCTGAACCCAGAGTCGCCAACTCGTATATAGTTAAATAAATAGGGCAGCACACTGCAGCGCCAAAACATGCAAACTTGAAAAAACGAAATTTGAACTGCATTACTGCACTAGAAATATGAAAAATGAGAGCTTTTAGCGCACAAAAATGGCCAATTTTATGTGTACCTCGTAGCCACGTTAAGGCATCTCTCTTATACGAGGTCCTACGTTTGACCTACCTCACTGAGAATAAACGTCTCCATCTGAATGGGTACATGTGAAACCTCTTCTTGGACTCAAATTCTCTCTCTATGTGGAGGGGTATTGGACCTACTATAATTAAAACACCTGAAGCTAGGAGGCGGGGAGTGCACGATCAGAAGGCTAGAGAATACATTTCAAAAACCTGATCTGCACATCCAAACATAGACTGAGTGTGAACAGGTGCTGAACCCAGAGTCGCCAACTCGTATATAGTTAAATAAATAGGGCAGCACACTGCAGCGCCAAAACATGCAAACTTGAAAAAACGAAATTTGAACTGCATTACTGCACTAGAAATATGAAAAATGAGAGCTTTTAGCGCACAAAAATGGCCAATTTTATGTGTACCTCGTAGCCACGTTAAGGCATCTCTCTTATACGAGGTCCTACGTTTGACCTACCTCACTGAGAATAAACGTCTCCATCTGAATGGGTTCATGTGAAACCTCTTCTTGGACTCAAATTCTCTCTCTATGTGGAGGGGTATTGGACCTACTATAATTAAAACACCTGAAGCTAGGAGGCGGGGAGTGCACGATCAGAAGGCTAGAGAATACATTTCAAAAACCTGATCTGCACATCCAAACATAGACTGAGTGTGAACAGGTGCTGAACCCAGAGTCGCCAACTCGTATATAGTTAAATAAATAGGGCAGCACACTGCAGCGCCAAAACATGCAAACTTGAAAAAACGAAATTTGAACTGCATTACTGCACTAGAAATATGAAAAATGAGAGCTTTTAGCGCACAAAAATGGCCAATTTTATGTGTACCTCGTAGCCACGTTAAGGCATCTCTCTTATACGAGGTCCTACGTTTGACCTACCTCACTGAGAATAAACGTCTCCATCTGAATGGGTACATGTGAAACCTCTTCTTGGACTCAAATTCTCTCTCTATGTGGAGGGGTATTGGACCTACTATAATTAAAACACCTGAAGCTAGGAGGCGGGGAGTGCACGATCAGAAGGCTAGAGAATACATTTCAAAAACCTGATCTGCACATCCAAACATAGACTGAGTGTGAACAGGTGCTGAACCCAGAGTCGCCAACTCGTATATAGTTAAATAAATAGGGCAGCACACTGCAGCGCCAAAACATGCAAACTTGAAAAAACGAAATTTGAACTGCATTACTGCACTAGAAATATGAAAAATGAGAGCTTTTAGCGCACAAAAATGGCCAATTTTATGTGTACCTCGTAGCCACGTTAAGGCATCTCTCTTATACGAGGTCCTACGTTTGACCTACCTCACTGAGAATAAACGTCTCCATCTGAATGGGTACATGTGAAACCTCTTCTTGGACTCAAATTCTCTCTCTATGTGGAGGGGTATTGGACCTACTATAATTAAAACACCTGAAGCTAGGAGGCGGGGAGTGCACGATCAGAAGGCTAGAGAATACATTTCAAAAACCTGATCTGCACATCCAAACATAGACTGAGTGTGAACAGGTGCTGAACCCAGAGTCGCCAACTCGTATATAGTTAAATAAATAGGGCAGCACACTGCAGCGCCAAAACATGCAAACTTGAAAAAACGAAATTTGAACTGCATTACTGCACTAGAAATATGAAAAATGAGAGCTTTTAGCGCACAAAAATGGCCAATTTTATGTGTACCTCGTAGCCACGTTAAGGCATCTCTCTTATACGAGGTCCTACGTTTGACCTACCTCACTGAGAATAAACGTCTCCATCTGAATGGGTACATGTGAAACCTCTTCTTGGACTCAAATTCTCTCTCTATGTGGAGGGGTATTGGACCTACTATAATTAAAACACCTGAAGCTAGGAGGCGGGGAGTGCACGATCAGAAGGCTAGAGAATACATTTCAAAAACCTGATCTGCACATCCAAACATAGACTGAGTGTGAACAGGTGCTGAACCCAGAGTCGCCAACTCGTATATAGTTAAATAAATAGGGCAGCACACTGCAGCGCCAAAACATGCAAACTTGAAAAAACGAAATTTGAACTGCATTACTGCACTAGAAATATGAAAAATGAGAGCTTTTAGCGCACAAAAATGGCCAATTTTATGTGTACCTCGTAGCCACGTTAAGGCATCTCTCTTATACGAGGTCCTACGTTTGACCTACCTCACTGAGAATAAACGTCTCCATCTGAATGGGTACATGTGAAACCTCTTCTTGGACTCAAATTCTCTCTCTATGTGGAGGGGTATTGGACCTACTATAATTAAAACACCTGAAGCTAGGAGGCGGGGAGTGCACGATCAGAAGGCTAGAGAATACATTTCAAAAACCTGATCTGCACATCCAAACATAGACTGAGTGTGAACAGGTGCTGAACCCAGAGTCGCCAACTCGTATATAGTTAAATAAATAGGGCAGCACACTGCAGCGCCAAAACATGCAAACTTGAAAAAACGAAATTTGAACTGCATTACTGCACTAGAAATATGAAAAATGAGAGCTTTTAGCGCACAAAAATGGCCAATTTTATGTGTACCTCGTAGCCACGTTAAGGCATCTCTCTTATACGAGGTCCTACGTTTGACCTACCTCACTGAGAATAAACGTCTCCATCTGAATGGGTACATGTGAAACCTCTTCTTGGACTCAAATTCTCTCTCTATGTGGAGGGGTATTGGACCTACTATAATTAAAACACCTGAAGCTAGGAGGCGGGGAGTGCACGATCAGAAGGCTAGAGAATACATTTCAAAAACCTGATCTGCACATCCAAACATAGACTGAGTGTGAACAGGTGCTGAACCCAGAGTCGCCAACTCGTATATAGTTAAATAAATAGGGCAGCACACTGCAGCGCCAAAACATGCAAACTTGAAAAAACGAAATTTGAACTGCATTACTGCACTAGAAATATGAAAAATGAGAGCTTTTAGCGCACAAAAATGGCCAATTTTATGTGTACCTCGTAGCCACGTTAAGGCATCTCTCTTATACGAGGTCCTACGTTTGACCTACCTCACTGAGAATAAACGTCTCCATCTGAATGGGTACATGTGAAACCTCTTCTTGGACTCAAATTCTCTCTCTATGTGGAGGGGTATTGGACCTACTATAATTAAAACACCTGAAGCTAGGAGGCGGGGAGTGCACGATCAGAAGGCTAGAGAATACATTTCAAAAACCTGATCTGCACATCCAAACATAGACTGAGTGTGAACAGGTGCTGAACCCAGAGTCGCCAACTCGTATATAGTTAAATAAATAGGGCAGCACACTGCAGCGCCAAAACATGCAAACTTGAAAAAACGAAATTTGAACTGCATTACTGCACTAGAAATATGAAAAATGAGAGCTTTTAGCGCACAAAAATGGCCAATTTTATGTGTACCTCGTAGCCACGTTAAGGCATCTCTCTTATACGAGGTCCTACGTTTGACCTACCTCACTGAGAATAAACGTCTCCATCTGAATGGGTACATGTGAAACCTCTTCTTGGACTCAAATTCTCTCTCTATGTGGAGGGGTATTGGACCTACTATAATTAAAACACCTGAAGCTAGGAGGCGGGGAGTGCACGATCAGAAGGCTAGAGAATACATTTCAAAAACCTGATCTGCACATCCAAACATAGACTGAGTGTGAACAGGTGCTGAACCCAGAGTCGCCAACTCATATATAGTTAAATAAATAGGGCAGCACACTGCAGCGCCAAAACATGCAAACTTGAAAAAACGAAATTTGAACTGCATTACTGCACTAGAAATATGAAAAATGAGAGCTTTTAGCGCACAAAAATGGCCAATTTTATGTGTACCTCGTAGCCACGTTAAGGCATCTCTCTTATACGAGGTCCTACGTTTGACCTACCTCACTGAGAATAAACGTCTCCATCTGAATGGGTACATGTGAAACCTCTTCTTGGACTCAAATTCTCTCTCTATGTGGAGGGGTATTGGACCTACTATAATTAAAACACCTGAAGCTAGGAGGCGGGGAGTGCACGATCAGAAGGCTAGAGAATACATTTCAAAAACCTGATCTGCACATCCAAACATAGACTGAGTGTGAACAGGTGCTGAACCCAGAGTCGCCAACTCGTATATAGTTAAATAAATAGGGCAGCACACTGCAGCGCCAAAACATGCAAACTTGAAAAAACGAAATTTGAACTGCATTACTGCACTAGAAATATGAAAAATGAGAGCTTTTAGCGCACAAAAATGGCCAATTTTATGTGTACCTCGTAGCCACGTTAAGGCATCTCTCTTATACGAGGTCCTACGTTTGACCTACCTCACTGAGAATAAACGTCTCCATCTGAATGGGTACATCATTGGACATCCAAGGAAGACAGCATGGGAGGATGATTACATAATCCTTTCCATGGTGAAGAAAAACCCCTTCACAACATCCACCCAAGTGAAGAAGTCTCCCAAGGACATAGGTGTTACAGGATCTAAGTCTACCATAAAGAAAAGACTTCATGAGAGCAAATACAGAGGGTACATTATACTATTACAGAGGACTATTGGGTGCATTATACTGTTTGTACAATGTGGTGCATTATACTGTGTGGACTATAGGGTGCATTAAAATTTATAGAAGATTATGGGAAGCATTATACTATATGGAGAACCATGGGGTGCATTATACTATATGCAAGTATTTATACAGTGTGAAGGTTTTGTGGGGCCACCATGCTGTGTAGGGGCTATTATACAGTGTGGAGAGAAGTGGGGCCAACATTCTGTATGTATGTCCATTATATTGCATGTAGGGCTGTGTGGGGGGTCACCGTTGGTGGATCATATGGTTTTGGGGTCACCATGCTTTTCCAGAGGACTTGGAGGAGTACAATAGATTCATCATACTGTGAGTAAGGAGGGTATTCACCGTGGGGGTATCTTACAGTGTTTGTGGGGCACTTTTGTTGACATCATACTTTCTGAATGCAATGAAAGGGGGATCTAGGGCTCCAGTAAGAGGAAAATTCGAGGGCACACCTTACCACACAGTAGGTGTATTAATAGGGATAAATACAGCATCAACGGCTCAGCATTGGGTATCTGTTCCAAAAGGAGTTTGTGCAGGTTGGCGATAGATGGGGATGGTGCCGGCAATGTGAGAAGTTAAATATGTCTGTGTTATAATCTCTGCAGCCGAGTCCTGGCTGGAGAAGTTGACATGTCGGTCTGGGCCAGATGGAAAAGACAGAAAAAGTGAATAACTCCACTGAAAAGAACTTCAGCTGTAATGCATTGTAATATTTTACATGGTCTGCAGCACTGATATCGACCACTGTATGTCACCATATGGTGGTAATATCAGTATTGTTTTTTTTTTTAACAACTGGGTCATCTGATGAGGCTTTCCTACATCCACTATTAGGGTACACCACCATATTTGAAATCATTGTTACCTGGTTAGGGGCCCATTCAGACGTTTTGCCCCATCAAATCAATCCCCTAGCTACTTCTCTGTGTCATGATCATGCATGGTTTTGAATAGCATTGGGTCGTTAGTGTTCAAAGATGATGTGACTGGAGACAAAAGACAGAAGTGGTCTGATGAATTCTGGAGTGTACAAGACTATGCTTTCTGCTCAGATTCAACCAAATGCAGCAAGGTTGATAGGACGAGGCTTTATAGTACATATGAACAATGACCCAACACATACTGCGAAAGCAACCCTGAAGTTTTTAAGGCAAAGAAATATTCTGCAATGGCCAATCTTAACCCCATCGAACATGCATTTCACATACTTAAGAGAAAAATTAAGGTAGAAAGGCCCACAAACAATCATCAACTGAAGTCAGCTGCAGTAAAGGCTTGGCAAAGCATCACATAGGATAAAACCCAGCATTTTTTCAATTGGATCTCAGTTGTTTCATTTTCAATCCAAAACAGTGGTATGCAGAGCCCAAATTAAGAAGGTTTGGTTACTGTTCAAATAATTCTGGCCCTTACTGTAGCTTGAACACCTCTTGCTCAGTCCACAAAGCAGAAGAAATCAGCCACCAGAACTCTAGATGAAACATGGAAATACAGACAAGGTGATATAATATAAGTAGTGTTGAGCGATACCTTTCGATATTCGGAAATATCGGGATTGGATTGGATCGGCCGATACCCAAAAAATATCGGATATCGACGATACTGATACCGGAAACCAATGCAAGTCAATAGGACACAAATATTGGAAAGAAAATAAGCCCTTTCATTCCTTGTACATCCTGTTCCGGAGGGGGGAAGAGTGTGGGCGGTGCGTGGGCGGAGACTGCGTGTCTGTGTGGAACCGTGGGAGGTCTGTGCGGCCTGCCGGGGGTCTGCACGGGCTTCCCGGGGGTCTGTGCGGCCTGCCAGGGATCTGTGCGGCCTGCCCGGGGTCAGAACGGGCCTCTCGGGGGTCTGTGCGGCCTGCCGGGGGTCTGTGCGGCCTGCCGGGGTGTCTGTACGGGCCTCTCGGGGGTCTGTGCGGCCTGCAGGAGGTCTGTGCGGCCTGCCAGGGGTCTGTACGGGCCGCTCGGAGGTCTGTGCATATGAAGGGCAGGAAAATGAATTTCCCCTGGGTGCCAAAATACCTTGATCTGCCTCTGTGAACCATTTAAAATGAATATATAAGTCAATTTATGCTGTCCATACTACAGGCAGCATGAATCAGAACCTGGCTATATGGTTGTAGCCAGGTATGTTTTTCACTGAAGTACTACAGCATTTCAGAGGAAGCATAGTTTAACCCCTTAATCCCATTGGACGTACTATCCAGTCAAGGTGACCTGAAACTTAATTCCCAGTGACAGGATAGTACGTCCAGCGCGATCAGCTGCGCTCACGGGGGGAGTGCGGCCGATCGCATCCGGGTGTCAGCTGACTATCGCAGCTGACATCTGGCACTATGTGCCAGGAGCGGTCACGGACCACCCCCGGAACATTAACCCCCGCCACACTGCGATTAAAGATGATCGCAGTGTTCCTGCGACATAGGGAAGTATTGCGCAGGGAGGGGGCTCCCTGCGTGCTTCCTTGAGACCCTCGGTACAAGGCAATGTGCTCACCTTGCACCGAGCATCTCCTCCCTGCAGGCCCCGGATCCAAAATGGCCGTGGGGCTGCATCCGGGTCCTGCAGGGAGGTGGCTTACAAGCGCCTGCTCAGAGCCGGCGCCTGTAAGCCTGGAGCCCTGCATGTCAGGTCGCTGATCTGACACAGTGCTCTGCAAAGTGTCAGATCAGTGATCTGTCACTATAATGTGATGCCCTTCCCTGGGGCAATGTAAAAATGTAAAAAAAAAAATATTCACATGTGTAAAAAAAAAAAATTCCTAAAGAAAAAAATATATAAATTGTACCCATAAATACATTCCTTTGTCTAAATAAAAAAAAAGCAATAAAAGTACACATATTTAGTATCGCCGCTTCCGTAACGATAAAACTTTCCCACTAGTTAACCCCTTCAGTTAATACCGTAAAAATAAATTAAAAAAAGAGGCAAAAAACAACCCTTTATTATCATACCGCTGAACAAAAAGTGGAATAGCACGCGATCAAAAAGACAGATATAAATAACCATGATACCGCTGAAAATGTCATCTTGTCCTGCAAAAAATGAGCTGCCATTCAGCATCATCAGTGAAAAAATAAAAAAGTTATAGTCCTGAGAATAAAGCGATGCAAAAATAATTCTTTTTTCTATAAAATAGTTTTTATCGCATAAAAACGCCAAAACATAAAAAAAAATCTAAATGAGGTATCGCTGTAATTGTACTGACCCAAAGAATAAAACTGCTTTATCCATTTTACCAAACGCGGAACGGTATAAACGCCTCCCCCAAAAGAAATTCATGAATAGCTGGTTTTTGGTCATTCTGCCTCACAAAAATCGGAATAAAAAGCAATCGAAAAAGTCACGTGCCCGAAAATGTTACCAATAAAAACGTCAACTCGTCCCGCAAAAAACAAGACCTCACATGACTCTGTGGACCAAAATATGGAAAATTATAGCTCTCAAAATGTGGTAACGCCAAAAAATACTTTTTGCTATTAAAAAGCGTCTTTTAGTGTGTGACAGCTGCCAATCATACAAATCCGCTAAGAAACCCGCAATAAAAGTAAATCAACCCCCCCTTCATCACCCCCTTAGTTAGGGAAAAATACAAAAATTAAAAAAAAGTATTTATTTCCATTTTCCCATTAGGGCTAGAGTTAGAGCTAAGGTTAGGGCTAGGGTTAGGGCTAGGGTTAGGGCTAGGGTTAGGGCTAGGGTTAGGGCTGGGGTTAGGGTTGGGGTTAGGGTTAGGGTTGGGGCTAGGGCTAGGGTTAGGGTTTGGATTACATTTACGGTTGGGATTAGGGTTAGGGGTGTGTCAGGGTTAGGGGTGTGGTTAGGGTTATGGTTGGGATTAGGGTTGGGGGTGTGTTGGAGTTAAGGGTGTGGTTGGCATTAGGGGTGTGTTTGGGTTGGGTTTCAGTTAGAATTGGGGGTTTCCACTGTTTAGGCACATCAGGGCTCTCCAAACGCGACATGGCGTCCGATCTCAATTCCAGCCAATTCTGCGTTGAAAAAGTAAAACACTGCTCCTTCCCTTCCGAGCTCTCCCGTGCGCCCAAACAGGGGTTTACACCAACATATGAGGTATCAGCGTACTCAGGACAAATTGGACAACAACTTCTGGGATCCAGTTTCTCTTATTACCCTTGGGAAAATAAATATTTGGGGGCTAAAAAAACATTTTTGTGGAACAAAAATGATTTTTTATTTTCATGGCTCTGCGTTATAAACTGTAGTGAAATACTTGGGGTTCAAAGTTCTCACAACACATCTAGATAAGTTCCTTCAGAGGTCTAGGTTCCAATATGGGGTTACTTGTGGGGGTTTCTACTGTTTAGGCACATCAGGGGCTCTGCAACGTGACGCCTGCAGACCAATCCATTTAAGTCTGCATTCCAAATGGCGCTCCTTCCCTTCCGAGCTCTGCCATGTATGCAAACGGTGGTTCCCCCCACGTATGGGGTATCAGCGTACTCAGGACAAATTGGACAACAACTTTTGGGGACCAATTTCTCCTGTTACCCTTGGGAAAGTACAAAACTGGGTGTTAAAGATAATTTTTGTGGAAGAAAAATGATATTTTATTTTCACGGCTCTGTGTTATTAACTGTAGTGAAACACTTGGGGGTTCAAAGTTCTCACAACACATTTAGATAAGTTCCTTGGGGGGTATAGTTTCCAATATGGGGTCACTTGTTGGGGATTTCTACTGTTTAGGTACATTAGGGGCTCTGTAAACGCAATGTGACGCCTGCAGACCATTCCATCTAAGTCTGCATTCCAAATGGCGCTCCTTCCCTTCCGAGCTCTGCCATGCCCCCAAACGGTGGTTACCCCCACATATGGGGTATCAGCGTACTCAGGACAAATTGCACAACAACCTTTGGTGTCCAATTTCTCCTGCTATCCTTGGGAAAATACAAAACTGGGGGCTAAAAATAATTTTTGTGGAAAAAAAAAGAATTTTTATTTTTACGGCTCTGCGTTATAAACTGTAGTGAAACACTTGGGGGTTCAAAGCTCTCACAACACATCTAGATAAGATCCTTAGGGAATCTACTTTACAAAATGGTGTCACTTGTGGGGGGTTTCAATGTTTAGGTACATCAGCGGCTCTCCAAACGCAACATGACGTCCCATTTCAATTCCAGCCAATTTTGCATTGAAAAGTCAAACGGCGCTCCTTCCCTTCTGAGCTCTGCCATGCATCCAAACAGTGGTTTACCCCCACATATGGGGTATCAGCATACTCAGGACAAGTTGCACAACAACTTTTGGGGTAAAATTTCTTCTGGTACCCTTGGGAAAATAAAAAATTGGGGGCGAAAATTTTTTGTGAAAAAATATTATTTTTTATTTTTACGGCTCTACATTATAAACTTCTGTGAAGCACTTGGTGGGTCAAAGTGCTCACCACACATCTAGATAAGTTCCTTAGGGGGTCTGCATTCCAAAATGGTGTCACTTGTGGGGGGTTTCAATGTTTAGGCACATTAGTGGCTCTCCAAACGCAATATGGCATCTCATCTCAATTCCAGCCAATTTTGCATTGAAAAGTGAATTGGCGCTCCTTCCCTTCTGAGCTCTGCCATGCGCCTAAACAGTGGTTCACCCCCACATATGGGGTATCCAAGTACTCAGGACAAATTGTACAACAACTTTTGGGGTCCATTTTCTCCTGTTACCCTTGGTAAAATAAAATAAATTGGAGCTGAAGTAAATTTTTTGTGAAAAAAATTAAATGTTCATTTTTTTTTAAACATTCCAAAAATTCCTGTGAAACACCTGAAGGGTTAATAATCTTTTTGAATGTGGTTTTGAGCACATTGAGGGGTGCAGTTTTTATAATGGTGTCACAATTGGTTATTTTCTATTATAGACCCCTCAAAATTACTTCAAATGTGACGTGGTCTCTAAAAAAAATTGTGTTGTAAAAATGAGAAATTGCTGGTCAACTTTTAACCCCTATAACTCCCTAACAAAAAAAATTGTTTCAAAAATTGTGCTGATGTAAAGTAGACATGTGGGAAATGTTATTTACCTCATATACTCGAGTATAAGCCGACCCGACTATAAGCCAACCCCCCTAATTTTGCCACAAAAAACTGGGAAAACTTAATGACTCGAGTATAAGCCTAGGGTGGGAAATGCAGCACCTACCGGTAAATGTCAAAGTAAAAATAGATACCAATAAAAGTAAAATTAATTGAGACATCAGTAGGTTAAGTGTTTTTGAATATCCATATTGAATCAGGAGCCCCATATAACGCTCTATAAAGTTTATGACAGGCCCCATAAGATGCTTCATATTAAAATTTGCCCCATATAATCCTGCATAAAGGTTAATAATGGCCCCATAAGATGCTCCATAGACACATTTGCCCATTATAATGCTGCACAAATGTTGATTATGGCCCCATAAGATGCTCCATAATGATATTTGCCCCATATAGTGCTTCACAAACCTTGATTATGGCCCCATAAGATGATCTATATAGACACTTGCCCCATATAATGCTCCACAAACGTTAATTATGGCCCCATAAGATGCTCCATAAAGATATTTGCCCCATATAGTGTTGCACAAACGATATGGCCCCATAAGATACTCCATACAGACATTTGCCCCATATAGTGCTGCACAAACGTTATAGCCCCATAAGATACTCCATACAGACACTTGCCCCATTTAGTGCTGCACAAACGTTATGGCCCCATAAAGACATTTGCCCCATATAGTACTGCACAAACGTTATGGCCCCATACAGACACTTGCCCCATATAGTACTGCACAAACATTATGGCCCCATACAGACACGTGCCCCATATAGTGCTGCACAAACATTATGGCTCCATACAGACACTTGCCCCATATAGTGCTGCACAAACGTTATGGCCCCATACAGATACTTGCCCCATATAGTGCTGCACAAACGTTATGGCCCCATACAGATACTTGCCCCATATAGTGCTGCACAAACGTTATGGCCCCATACAGACACTTGCCCCATATAGTGCTGCACAAACGTTATGGCCTCATACAGACACTTGCCCCATATAGTGCTGCACAAACGTTATGGCCCCATAAGATGCTCCATAGAGACACTTTCCCCATTTGCTGTTGCTGCGATAAAAAAAAATCACATATGCCGCTCCATCTTCAGCATCTTCTGAACTGACGTTCAGGCAGAGGGCGCGCACTCACCACATCATCACGCCCTCTGACCTGAGCGTCACTGCAGAAGACGCTGAAGACGGAGCGGTGTCGGAACGAGGAGCCGGTGAATATCGCTCAGCGCTGCGCTCCCCTCCCCGTTATACTAACCTGCTCCAGGTCGGCAAGGGAGGGGGAGCGGGGGCTGTCTAATTATACTCACCTGCAGCTTCTTCCTGTATTGAGCGGTCACCGTTACCGCTCATTACAGTAATTAATTTGTGGCTCCACCCCTATGGGAGGTGGAGCCACATATTCATTACTGTAATGAGCGGTACCTTGTGACCGCTCAGTACAGTTAGAGGCTGGGGCAACGGGAAGCCAGGAACCTGCAGGGACCGCGCCAGGAGCAGGTGAGTATAATTAGACAGCCCCCGCTCCCCCTCCACTGCCTATCCCTGGGTATGACTCGAGTATAAGCCGAGAGGGGGACTTTCAGTCCAAAAAAATGGGCTGAAAATCTAGGCTTATACTCGAATATATACGGTATTAAGTATTTTGTGTGACATACTGTATCTCTGTGATTTAAGGGCATTAAAAATTCAAAGTTGGAAAATTGCAAAATTTTCCACAAATTAACACAGGTAATATCAAAGAAAATTTACCACTATCATGAAGTACAATATGTCTCGAGAAAACAATGTCAGAATCACCGGGATCCATTGAAGCGTTCCAGAGTTATAACCTCATAAAGGGACAGTGGTCAGAATTGTAAAAATTGGCACGGTCATTAACGTGCAAACCACCCTCGGGGCTTAAGGGGTTAAAAAAGGAGAGTGTAGTGAGAGATGAGACTAGTCCAGTGCCACCCCCTGCCTTCCTCTCCATGCACTGCTCTAGGTGATTGAGACGTCTCTCCCAGTCTCTGATTCTTGCTGGCTGTGGTTTGAGCAGCATGAATCAAGTGATAGGTTCCCTTTAAAACATTACTGTATGTCTATATGTATGTCAGCTACAGACTGCCATGGACAGCTGCGTGGCATACATTTTTTGCTTTATTTTTATACAGTCTTACTGAAAAGTGCAGTCAACTGCATTTTTATTACTGTTGGGGTTGCGGAATCTTAATATATCGAAGCCCGGCTTACATACAGTACTGTGCAAAAGTTTTAGACAGGTGTGAAAAATGTGCTACTAAGGCTATGCTCACATGTCCAGTAGAACATATCCGTTGGCAAAATAAACTTTTGCAGACACAACTGTTTTGTTCGTGTTTAAAAAAACTGATTTCAGCTGAATCAGGTTTTTTTTAACATTTAAGAATATGGAAAACAGATAGGTTAAATAGCCTTCCATGTCTTTTTCATTTGAAAAGGATATGTTTTCTCACCACCGGATCAATTTCAAATGGAAGAAAACGAATGGCTATTCAACGGATCCATTTTCAATAGACTTCGATGCTAAAAAAAAATGGATCCAGCTGAAATCAGTTTTTTAAATACAGACAAAAAAGTTGGGTCAGCACAACTTTTTTGCCAACGGATTGCTGCTGAGGCCATGACTGCTGGACATGTGAATATAGAGTAAGAATATTTTCAAAAGTAGAAGTGATAATAGTTTATTTTTGCAATTAAGAAAATGCTAAAGAAATAAATCTAAATGAAATCAATATTTGGTGTGACCACAGTTTGCCTTTAAAACAAGATTAAAGCATTAATTCTTCTAGGTACAGTACACATGCACCCAGTTTTGAAGGAAATCAACAGGAAGACTGTTACAAACATCTCGGGGAACTAACCACAGATCTTCTATGGATGTAGGCTTGCTCAAATCCTTCTGTCTCCTCATGAAATCCCTTACGGACTCAATGTTGAGATTATGGCTCTGTGGAAGTCATAATAATCCATCCAAGATTGTATCCTATCCAGTCTATCAAGTAGAAAAGATTCCCACAGACTGTCTTAGGCTAGCTTCACATTGCGTTAGTGGGTGTCCGCTAACGGAATCCGTTACATGGCGAAATTGGCGCAATTAACGCTATGTAACGGATCTGTTAGCACACCCATTGACTGCAATGTGCTAACGGATCGTAACGCATCGCTAAACGTATGCCTTTTTCGGCATGCGTCAGCGATGTGCCATTAGTTTCGGACGGACCTCGAATGCTGCTTGCAGCGTTCAGGGTCCGTTGTTCGCTAGAGCAGATCGGCATCTGCTCTAGCGGGATTGCCAAACGCAGTCCCTTTTTGGACATTGCGTTAGCGCAATACGTGAGCGTATCCACTAAACGGATTGCACTAACGCAATGTGAACCTAGCCTTATAGTCCAGAATTTGGTTAATCTCAGGATCACTAGTGGAAGCTGGAACTGACATCATAGTAAAGGATAATTTTATTAAGGACCAGATGATGATCTAGGGAGATATGAGAAGCAATGGAATCTGCAAATGGAAATAGACAGATGAACATAAAAGCCAGCTTCTCTCAGCAAGTCTTGAAATGGATGTTTTGCTGGAAAGCCAAATCTTTTCATCAAGGAAGCAAATCCAGCCAATTATCTTGATTGGAATTAAAGAAAATCCAAATTCTTTGCTCCATAGGTGGCTTAATCCTTTGAGTTTGCTCATTACTTTGGAGGTGATAGGCAGAAGAAAAGTCTAAGGAAATTTGATATTGTTGCAAAGTATCTTCTAGAACTTGGAAACAAATTGCACACCATGGTAAAACACTTTATTATCTGGAAGATTGTGCAACTACAACATTTGTATGGAGAACACTTATGCCAGCAATGGAGCAGATGGAAGTTCTGGTGTTGGAACAAAATATAACATTTTAGAAAATGGTCTACCAGGACCCAGGATGAGGTGTAACAAAATCTATGGACTTTCTTGTGAGAACGGTAAAGGATGTAAAGGAGCATGAAGTGTTTGACAAGAAGATTTGAACCGTGCACACTGTAGGCAGGATGCCACAAACTCTTTAACATCTTGTTTCTATTTAGGCCACAGATAAAATGGAGGAATAGCTATGGAGGATATCCACTAAATTAAAACATAACTTTTAATAAATGTAAGTAAAAACTCGGATCCTAATAAGACACATACATGAACAAAACAAAAAGTGCTCAAGTGAACCAGTGCTCAAGATAAAAAATTGGATCAGTCTTACCAATTCAGACGGACATATGGAAAAAATCCCTCAAACTCCATGAGGGTGGTGGTTCCAAATTGCTAAGGGCCAAGGGTAGGGAAAGGTACACCGTCACTGTCTTCCCTGTAAACCCTTAGAAGAACTCCTGTCCTAACAAGGACAGGCCCCAAGTGAGCCCTGCTATGGGAAACCACCAACCAAAGTGGAGCCCTAAATGTATCTCTTCTCCCTACGCGTTTCAACTCCGATGGGGGAGCATCATCAGGGGAGTTATATAGTCAGAAGAGGTACCAGTGGGCCCCCTCAAAGTCCTACACAGGACAGTCCAGATACTCCATACAAGTCCGTATGCTTATAAGTCCGTATGACATGGGTCCTGCAGTGGCTGGGAAGTCCCAGAAAACTGGAGGGTTCTGGCTGTGTCTGCAGCTTAGGTAAGTCCTGACCGCCGACCAAAGAGCCCCCCCTTATAAAGGTACTCACTGTGCAGCTGAAATACATCTCTCCCTAATTGGTTCCATGTCAGATCCCGGCCGCATCGCCCGCAATAGCATTCCTGAACGGCGAGCGCGCATTACCGGAAGTGCCGCCGCCATTTTGGACGCGTCACTTCCGCCCACCATGTTCCTGGAGTCCAGTGTCACCACAAGCAGCGGATGCGCATTACCGGAAGTGCCGCCGCCATCTTGAGCGCGTCACTTCCGCCCACCATTATCCCGGAGCCCAGTATCCCCACAGATCAATGTAAACAGTGCGCACAACACCCCAGCCACTCCGGTCATTTACCAGGGCACAAATGTCGCACCTACCTACGCAAACTTGTTCCTGGGCTGGTGGGAGGACAACATCGCCTTTTCAGAACAGCATACCAGTTACCTGACCCATATTGATTTATGTGTCAGGTATATTGATGATATTTTTGTGATACGGAGAGGCACGAAAGAGGAGTTCAGCCATTTTATGATGTCCCTGAACAACAATCAGGTCGGTCTTAAATTTACCTTTGATATCCAAGAATCCCAGTTACCTTTCCTTGATGTACTAATTACTAAATCAAGGGATGGGGACCGTTTGGAGAGTACCATTTATAGGAAACCCACTGCAACAAATTCTTTGTTAAGATGGGACAGTAGCCATCCCTACTCTCTAAAGAAAGGAATCCCAAAAGGCCAGTATCTGAGATTAAGGCGGAACTGCTCCAACCAAAGGGATTTTAAAGTTATGGCCGATGACCTGAGGTTAAGGTTTTTGGCTAGAGGTTACCCGGATCGTATTTTGCGAGAAGCATTCCGGCATGCTAATAAACAAAAGAGGGAAAACCTCCTCATACCACGCAGGGAGGAGGGTGAATCCTCCACAATCACGAGACTAATCTGTACGTATGACAACGGAGCATCGTCTGTCAAAAACATCATACGAAGAAACTGGGAAGTGTTAAAAATGGACGAGGATCTGAGGGACACCTTGGGGAGGGAACCAGTCATTACGTATCGCAGGGCTAAGACATTAGGTGATAGACTTGTACACAGTCACTTCACTGCACCCAGGGCGACAACATGGCTCCCACAAAGACCAGCAGGGTGCTTTAGGTGTGGTGGATGCATATCATGTGAGTCAATATGTACTGGAAAGGAATTCTTCAATGACAATACACAAGAGACCTTTAAGTTAAAGAAATTTGTAAACTGTAGAAGTACAGGTGTTATCTACAGAGCCACTTGCCAATGTGGCATCACCTATGTCGGGAAGACAATAAGGGAGTTTAGAAGAAGGGTGGGAGAACACCTTGGCGATATACGCCATCAAAGAGACACTCCAATCGTCAAACATGTCAACAGTGCACATGGGAGAGACACTAAGGTCATACGATTCATGGGGATTGACAAAATTGATATGCCCAACAGAGGTGGTGACCTGGATAAACTACTGCTGCAGAGAGAGGCCAGCTGGATTTTTACGCTGGACACCTGTTACCCTCGAGGTCTGAATGATCAGATCAATTTTGGGTGTTTTCTGTAAGAGTAACTCCCTTCCTAAGCCTCTTACTGTTACTCCCCCATTCTTTCTTCCCTCCCCCTCCCCCCTTTCTTCCCCCCTTCTCCCTCCTCCCCTCCCATCGTACCCGGTTCCAGGGTTATCTATCGTACCAGTTATATACTGATTATGTGGGCTTTCTTACTTTCTTTAATATCATGTTTTATGTAGTTACTTATGCTCTGTTTAATGGTGTCCTTAGCCACAGAATTGGCCAAAGAAAACAGAACAAGCCTTATGGTTTTCTATCATATAGTATAGGAGCCACTGTTCCCTACTATGTTTATCTTCAGTGGCATACTTAATGGGGACCCTGTTATGGGGGTTGAAACCCAATTTATTGCCCTGATGGGAATTGTTCTTCTGTTCTTTTTCGGACCTAATTTTTATGTCACTTAGCCTGTTGTCTATGCAAATCCCCCCCTGACTTAGCTGTAGCTTTCTAGGACATGATATAGATGTGGTTTGAATATGTACATATTGATGTTAATCCTCTTTGGTCATGTCCCTCCCCATGTACAGGTGCCCATGGGATATTATTGTAGCATATATCTTTGCTGGTTGCCTGCATCAGTATATCTTAGGGCATTCACTTTTCATATTCCCCTTTTATTTTCCCATTTGCTCCCGGTCACCCTTGTTTCCCCTGATTGGTTTACGCATTTTTTTCTTGTCTATATATATGTATAGCATTTAGGAGAAGCAACTTACATACCGGTAACATGGTACCTAGGAACGTATTCCTTGCACTCCTGAATCAGGACGCTTGTTAATTACACATACGGCACATAATATAGGATGTGGAGATCTCGTTATTGGGATCCCCCAAATATGGCATCCTTAGTGGATATGGCACATAGGAAAATAGTGCTGAGATGCTGCTACATTGTAAATACCCCTTATAGTTATTGGTAAACATGGCATATATACATTGACATTAACACCCCATTTTAACCATCTGGACTCCATCAATATGGCATCAGCTGCCTATGACACTGAAGAGCACACACAGAATGGCGTGAATGCCAGATACTATTTAGGGCACCCGCCAATGGCCATATACAAGGGACATATTATATAATATTAATGCTTTATCATGGGGATCCTCCAAATATGGCATTTACAACTATTTATGTATTTGGCACACACAAGGTGGTGTGGACACCTTGTGATATTTTTACTTTAGTGCCCACAGTGAATGGCATATATGGTACACACATTATGGGATCTGGATCCAATATAGACTACCTGGACTCCTTCAATATGGCGCCCGCCACATAGGACACTATCGACACACATAATATGGCAGGATTATCCTACACATATTCTTTTGAGAGCGGGACTGGGCGGGTGGTCATGATATTCATGGCGCCATGGAGGGGGCGACATTTGTGCCCTGGTAAATGCCCGGAGTGGCTGGGGTGTTGTGCGCACTGTTTACATTGATCTGTGGGGATACTGGGCTCCGGGATAATGGTGGGCGGAAGTGACGCGCTCAAGATGGCGGCACTTCCAGTAATGCGCATCCGCTGCTTGTGGTGACACTGGACTCCAGGAACATGGTGGGCGGAAGTGACGCATCCAAAATGGCGGCGGCACTTCCGGTAATGCGCGCTCGCCGTTCAGGAACGCTATTGCGGGCGATGCGGCCGAGATCTGACATGGAACCAATTAGGGAGAGATGTATTTCAGCTGCACAGTGAGTACCTTTATAAGGGGGGCTCTTTGGTCGGCGGTCAGGACTTACCTAAGCTGCAGACACAGCCAGAACCCTCCAGTTTTCTGGGACTTCCCAGCCACTGCAGGACCCATGTCATACGGACTTATAAGCATACGGACTTGTATGGAGTATCTGGACTGTCCTGTGTAGGACTTTGAGGGGGCCCACTGGTACCTCTTCTGACTATATAACTCCCCTGATGATGCTCCCCCATCGGAGTTGAAACGCGTAGGGAGAAGAGATACATTTAGGGCTCCACTTTGGTTGGTGGTTTCCCATAGCAGGGCTCACTTGGGGCCTGTCCTTGTTAGGACAGGAGTTCTTCTAAGGGTTTACAGGGAAGACAGTGACAGTGTACCTTTCCCTACCCCTGGCCCTTAGCAATTTGGAACCACCACCCTCATGGAGTTTGAGGGATTTTTTCCATATGTCCGTCTGAATTGGTAAGACTGATCCAATTTTTTATCTTGAGCACTGGTTCACTTGAGCACTTTTTGTTTTGTTCATGTATGTGTCTTATTAGGATCCGAGTTTTTACTTACATTTATTAAAAGTTATGTTTTAATTTAGTGGATATCCTCCATAGCTATTCCTGCACTTTTCCTGAGGATACAGACAAGGCGAGTTCTTGTATAGGCCTTAGCTATTCCTACAGATAAAATGGAAAAAGACTTCTACAGCTCCTCTTACTGCTGGATAACTGGAAAGAAAGAATAGGCCCAAGTTAAAACCTTCCTGTAAAGTGCTTTAAAAGTGAGTGAACATCTTTTTAAGTGGATAATTACTATAATGAGATGTCATAGCAATAAGCTCAGGCTAAAATACATGAGAAGGTCATTAGTGATGAGCGAATAGTGAAATATTCGGAATCTGCAAAATTGGCACGAATAATTTCTAATATCCGTGTATTCGTACAGAATAACGAATCCAATGCAAGTCAATGGGAAAGCCGAATATTTTTCTGCTGGACAAAACAAACAGGTCTGGGGTCATGAGAAAAAAGCTGAAATGGTTAGGAAAGAGCTAAGAGTAAATGGGAACAGCATGGAGAAGATGCCTCCATGCCTTTTTGACTCATATATGGTATCTGGGAATAATGTTGTCATACTATTGAACCGGTTTTACAGATTTATGAAAAGACCTACCAAACCGAACAAATTTGATTTTAAAGGGAATCTGTTTTTACTGTTGAGGTTGCTGCATCTTAATATATCCCAGCCCGGCCTACATACATTAGTAAGCAAAAGTTTTAGACAGGTGTGGAAAATATGCTGCATAGTAAAGCTATGTTCACATGTCCAGTAGTCATCTGTTAACCCCTTCCCGACCCATGTCGCCACGTAAGCGTCATGAAAGTTGGTGCCAATCCGACCCATGACGCCTATGTGGCGTCATGGAAAGATCGCGTCCCTGCAGATCGGGTGAAAGGGTTAACTCCCATTTCACCCGATCTGCAGGGACAGGGGGAGTGGTAGCTTAGCCCAGGGGGGGTGGCTTCACCCCTCCGTGGCTACGATCGCTCTGATTGGCTGTTGAAAGTGAAACTGCCAATCAGAGCGATTTGTAATATTTCACTTAAAAAACTGGTGAAATATTACAATCCAGCCATGGCCGATGCTGCAATATCATCGGCCATGGCTGAAAACACTTATGTGCACCCACCCCACCCCACCGATCGCCCCCCCAGCCCCCCGATCTGTGCTCCGCTCCCCTCCGTCCTGTGCTCCGCTCCCCCGTCCTCCTGTCCGCTCCCCCCATGCTCCAATCACACCCCCCGTGCTCGAATCAAACCCCCCCGCACTCCAATCACCCCCCCGCACAGCGATCCCCCCATGCTCCGATCCACCCCCCTGCACAGCGATCCCCCACCCCGTGCTCCAATCCACCCCCCCGTGTTCCGACGCCCCCCCGTGCCCTGATCTCCCCCCCCCCTTATACTTACCTAGCCTCCCGGGGTCCGTCCGTCTTCTTTCCTGGGCGCCGCCATCTTCCAAAATGGCGGGCGCATGTGCAGATTCGTTCCAGAGTGAATTTTGATCACTGAGATATAACCTATCTCAGTGATCAAAATAAAAAAAATAGTAAATGACCCCCCCCCCCTTTGTCACCCCCATAGGTAGGGACAATAAAAAAAAAAAAAAAAATTTTCCACTAAGGTTGGGGTAAGAACTAGGGTTAGGGTTAGGGGTAGGGTTAGGGCTAGGGTTAGGGCTAGGGTTAGGGGTAGGGTTAGGGGTAGGGTTAGGGGTAGGGTTAGGGTTAGGGGTAGGGTTAGGGGTAGGGTTAGGGGTAGGTTAGGGGTAGGGTTAGGGGTAGGGTTAGGGGTAGGGTTAGGGGTAGGGTTAGGGTTCGGGATGTGCACACGTATTCTGGTCCTCTGCGGATTTTTCCGCAGAGGATTTGATAAATCCGCAGTGCTAAACCGCTGTGGATTTACCGCGGTTTTTCTGTGCATTTCACTGCGGTTTTACAACTGCGATTTTCTATTGGAGCAGTTGTAAAACCGCTGCGGAATCCGCAGAAAGAAATGACATGCTGCAGAATGTAAACCCCTGCGTTTTCGTGCAGTTTTTCCGCAGCATGTGTACAGCGGTTTTTGTTTCCCATAGGTTTACATTGAACTGTAAACTCATGGGAAACTGCTGCGGATCCGCAGCGTTTTCCGCAGCGTGTGCACATATCTTTAGAATTAGGCTATGTGCACACGGTGCGGATTTAGCTGCGGATCCACAGCAGTGTTCCATCAGGTTTACAGTACCATGTAAACATATGGAAAACCAAATCCGCTGTGCCCATGGTGCGGAAAATACCACGCGGAAACGCTGCATTGTATTTTCCGCAGCATGTCAATTCTTTGTGCGGATTCCACAGCGTTTTACACCTGTTCCTCAATAGGAATCCGCTGGTGAAATCCGCACAAAAAACACTGGCAATCCGTGGTAAATCCGCAGGTAAAACGCAGTGCCTTTTACCCGCGGATTTTTCAAAAATGGTGCTGAAAAATCTCATTCGAATCCGCAACGTGGGCACATAGCCTTAGGGTTAGGGTTGGGTTGGTTGTGGTTAGGGGTGTGTTGGGGTTAGGGGTGTGTTGGGGTTAGGGTTGTGATTAGGGTTACGGCTACAGTTGGGATAAGGGTTAGGGGTGTGTTGGAGTTAGAATTGAGGGGTTTCCACTGTTTAGGCACATCAGGGGGTCTCCAAACGCAACATGGCGCCACCATTGATTCCAGCCAATCTTGTATTCAAAAAGTCAAATGGTGCTCCCTCACTTCCAAGCCCCGACGTGTGCCCAAACAGTGGTTTACCCCCACATATGGGGTACCAGTGTACTCAGGACAAACTGCGCAACAATTACTGGGGTCCAATTTCTCCTGTTACCCTTGAGAAAATAAAAAATTGCTTGCTAAAACATCATTTTTGAGGAAAGAAAAATGATTTTTTATTTTCACGGCTCTGCGTTGTAAACGTCTGTGAAGCACTTGGGGGTTCAAAGTGCTCACCACATATCTAGATAAGTTCCTTGGGGGGTCTAGTTTCCAAAATGGGGTCACTTGTGGGGGGTTTCTACTGTTTAGGCACATCAGGGGCTCTGCAAACGCAATGTGATGTCCGCAGACCATTCCATCAAAGTCTGCATTTCAAAAGTCACTACTTCCCTTCTGAGCCCCGACGTGTGCCCAAACAGTGGTTTACCCCCACACATGGGGTATCAGCGTACTCAGGAGAAACTGGACAACAACTTTTGGGGTCATATTTCTCCTGTAACCCTTGGGAAAATAAAAAATTCTGGGCTAAAAAATTATTTTTGAGGAAAGAAAACGTATTTATTATTTTCACGGCTCTGCGTTATAAACTTCTGTAAAGCACTTGGGGGTTGAAAGTGCTCAACGCATATCTAGATAAGTTCCTTTGGGGGTCTAGTTTCCAAAATGGGGTCACTTGTGGGGGTTTCTACTGTTTAGGCACACCAGGGGCTCTGCAAACGCAACGTGACGCCCGCAGACCATTCCATCAAAGTCTGTATTTCAAAAGTCACTACTTCCCTTCTGAGCCCCGACGTGTGCCCAAACAGTGGTTTACCCCCACACATGGTGTATCAGCTTACTCAGGAGAAACTGGACAACAACTTTTGTGGTCCAATTTCTCCTGTAACCCTTGGGAAAATAAAAAATTCTGGGCTAAAAAATTATTTTTGAGGAAAGAAAACGTATTTATTATTTTCACGGCTCTGCGTTATAAACTTCTGTGAAGCACTTGGGGGTTGAAAGTGCTCACCACATATCTAGATAATTTCATTTCGGGGTCTAGTTTCTGAAATGGGGTCACTTGTGGGGGGTTTCTACTGTTTAGTCACATCAGGGGCTCTGCAAACGCAACGTGACGCCCATAGAGCATTCCATCAAAGTCTGTATTTCAAAACGTCACTACTTCACTTCCGAGCCCCGGCAAGTGCCCAAATAGTAGTTTACCCCCACATATGGGGTATCACCGTACTCAGGAGAAACTGGACAACAAATATTGGGGTCAAATTTCTCCTGTTACCCTTGGGAAAATTAAAAAATTCTGGGCTAAAAAATTATTTTTGAGGAAAGAAAACGTATTTATTATTTTCACTGCTCTGTGTTATGAACTTCTGTGAAGTACTTGGGGGTTCAAAGTGCTCACCTCACATCTAGATAAGTTCCTTTCAGGGTCTAGTTTCCAAAATGGGGTCACTTGTGGGGGGTTTCTACTGTTTAGCCACATCAGGGGCTCTGCAAACGCAACGTGACGCCCGCAGAGCATTCCATCAAAGTCTGCATTTCAAAACGTCACTACTTCACTTCCGAGCCCCAGCATGTGCCTAAACAGTGGTTTACCCCCACATATGGGGTATCTGCGTACTCAGGAGAAACTGGACAACAACTTTTGGGGTCAAATTTCTCCTGTTGCCCTTGGGAAAATAAAAAATTGCGGGCTAAAAAATCATTTTTGAGAAAAGAATTTTTTTTTTTAATTTTCATGGCTCTGCGTTATAAACTTCTTTGAAGCACTTGAGGGCTCAAAGTGCTCACCACACATCTAGATTAGTTCCTTTTGGGGTCTAGTTTCCAAAATGGGGTCATTTGTGGGGGATCTCCAATGTTTAGGCACACAGGGGCTCTCCAAACGCGACATGGTGTCCGCTAATGATTGGAGCTAATTTTCCATTTAAAAAGCCAAATGGCGTGCCTTCCCTTCTGAGCCCTGCCGTGCGCCCAAACAGTGGTTTACCCCCACATATGGGGTATCTGCGTACTCAGGACAAACTGGACAACAACATTTGTGGTCCAATTTCTCCTATTACCATTGGCAAAATAGGAAATTCCAGGCTAAAGAATCATTTTTGAGAAAAGAAAAATTATTTTTTATTTTCATGGCTCTGCATTATAAACTTCTGTGAAGCACCTGGGGGTTTAAAGTGCTCAGTATGCATCTAGATAAGTTCCTTGGGGGGTCTAGTTTCCAAAATGGGGTCACTTGTGGGGAGCTCCAATGTTTAGGCACACAGGGGCTCTCCAAACGCGACATGGTGTCCGCTAACGATGGAGATAATTTTTCATTCAAAAAGTCAAATGGCGCTCCTTCCCTTCCGAGCCTTACCATGTGCCCAAACAGTGGTTTACCCCCACATGTGAGGTATCGGTGTACTCAGGAGAAATTGGCCAACAAATTTTAGGATCCATTTTATCCTGTTGTCCATGTGAAAATGAAACAATTGAGGCTAAAAGAATTTTTTTGTGAAAAAAAAGTACTTTTTCATTTTTACGGATCAATTTGTGAAGCACCTGGGGATTTAAAGGGCTCACTATGCATCTAGATAAGTTCCTTGGGGCGTCTAGTTTCCAAAATGGGGTCACTTGTGGGGGAGCTCCAATTTTTAGGCACACGGGGGCTCTCCAAACATGACATGGTGTCCGCTAAAGAGTGCAGCCAATTTTTCATTCAAAAAGTCAAATGGCGCTCCTTCCCTTCCAAGCCCTGCCGTGCGCCCAAACAGTGGTTTACCCCCACATATGAGGTATCAGCGTACTCAGGACAAATTGGACAACAACTTTCGTTGTTCAGTTTCTCCTTTTACCATTGGGAAAATAAAAAAATTGTTGCTGAAAAATCATTTTTGTGACTAAAAAGTTAAATGTTCATTTTTTCCTTCCATGTTGCTTCTGCTGCTGTGAAGAACCTGAAGGGTTAATAAACTTCTTGAATGTGGTTTTGTGCACCTTGAGGGGTGCAGTTTTTAGAATGGTGTCACTTTTGGGTATTTTCAGCCATATAGACCCCTCAAACTGACTTCAAATGTGAGGTGGTCCCTAAAAAAAATGGTTTTGTAAATTTCGTTGTAAAAATGAGAAATCGCTGGTCAAATTTTAACCCTTATAACTTCCTACCAAAAAAAAATTTTGTTTCCAAAATTGTGCTAATGTAAAGTAGACATGTGGGAAATGTTATTTATTAACTATTTTGTGTCACATAACTCTCTGGTTTAACAGAATAAAAATTCAAAATGTGAAAATTGCGAAATTTTAAACATTTTCGCCAAATTTCCGTTTTTATCACAAATAAACACAGAATTTATTGACCTAAATTTACCACTAACATGAAGCCCAATATGTCACGAAAAAACAATCTCAGAACCGCTAAGATCCATTGAAGCGTTCCTGAGTTATTACCTCATAAAGGGACACTGGTCAGAATTGCAAAAAACGGCAAGGTCTTTAAGGTCAAAATAGGCTGGGTCATGAAGGGGTTAAAATGGATCCGTTGGCAAAAAAAACTTTTGCAGACACAAATTTTGTGTTCGTTTTTAAAAAAACTGATTTCAGCTAAATCAGTTTATTTAACATTTAAGAATATACTTACATCCAGCAGCACCACGACGGCAGCATAATAATGGTGCCACCTTTATCGTTTTTTAACTTCTATGTTTTTTTTGTTGGCGCCTGTTCACACTAGCTTGGATGTGCTGGTCTTTTTCTCTATTTGTATTAAACCTTCTTGGACATGTGCACTCCCACTCCCAATAGCCACAGGTGATTTTAAGTAGTTAGCTGGTCCACTCCTGACCCATAAATTGTAGGCTTTTTTGCCCCGGAAAGGTGACAAAACAGGACAGGGACCCAATTATGAAGGACGCCTTGATGTGGCAATTGGGCTCACATATATTGGCCAATTTATCCGCAAAGTACCTTCCTTTTTTCATAGCAATTTTTGCAGATAAATATTTCATGTGTACATTATATAGTGCTTTTTTCCTATTTTCTATGTATTCACAGTAGATTGCTCAATCATAAACATATTTCCCCTCTAGGAAATTATGTACCATACAAAATGCTATATAACGTAGGGTCTGATCATACCAAATAAATGAAGATGACCTTGACCATGGTAGTTGTAGAAAAACAACAATTTTATTAGAATGTAATTCTCGTAAAAACAACATGTATCAAAATAGAAAAAGGGATACTGGACCATACAAAAAGATGGACAGAACTGCCATAGGCTAAACCCTAAAACTGGGCCGACATACCATGTAGGTACATAATATATATCCTAGAGGTGCATACCATAAAGACATAACTACTGAGATGGAAACAGGAACACATGGGCTACTTGCACAGTGAACAAGTCTGTATGATCATGTTCACACACCACCAAGAAACCTGAAGACACAAAAGAGAATAGTAAAACCAAAAACACTCAGTTTGAAAAAATGTTGCAGTAATCCGCAAGTGCTAGTAAAAGATGTAAAAAACAGGGTATTTGGTTGATACGTTTTTTGCAAAAAAATGTATACTAAGCTGCTCTACCAATCTTCACGGTATACCCTTATCAGAGCAGTCCTAACTAATGTATGCAATCCCTATCTGATGTATTTAAAAACCTGATCATCTGTATATAACCTGTGTGAACAGGGTTCAGAGAGGAAAAATCCATGTGTGCATACAGGGTAGAACAGCTTTTGTGCAGATAGCCCAAGAGGAGTGGTGGAACTCCCCAGTCTTGTAGACACAAGAGAACAATTATGAAAACAGGAACACATGGGCTACTTGCACAGTGAACAAGTCTGTATGATCATTTTCACACACCACCAAGAAACCTGAAGACACAAAAGAGAATAGTAAAACCAAAAACACTCAGTTTGAAAAAATGTTGCAGTAATCCGCAAGTGCTAGTAAAAGATGTAAAAAACAGGGTATTTGGTTGATACGTTTTTTGCAAAAAATGTATACTAAGCTGCTCTACCAATCTTCACGGTATACCCTTATCAGAGCGGTCCTAACTAATGTATGCAATCCCTATCTGATGTATTTAAAAACCTGATCATCTGTATATAACCTGTGTGAACAGGGTTCAGAGAGGAAAAATCCATGTGTGCGTACAGGGTAGAACAGCTTTTGTGCAGATAGCCCAAGAGGAGTGGTGGAATACATAATATATATAGTACATAATATATATCCTAGAGGTGCATACCATAAAGACATAACTACTGAGATGTATAGTATGTGTAATGAAAAAACCTTATGGACCAAGTGTCCCAACAATGTGTACACATTAAAGAGGTAAGCAATTGCTAATCCTCCCTCCTTCGCCTCCCGAAGAAGCAGTGCGAAACGCGCGTCGGGGCAGAGGGACGCCAAGGCATTCACCCATGTGGCCAACTCTAAGGTAGCTCTTCCATTCTTACATAATATGAGTTTGTTCCAGTGCTGAGGAAAAAAATATATGTCACCTAAGAGGATTAGCGCTTGCTTACCTCCTGAAAATGCATACACCATTGGGACACTTGGCCTATAAGGTTTTTTTAAATGCTGAGAAATGTATGTTATCTTAGAGGATTAGCAATTGCTTACCTCTTTAATGTGTACACATTGTTGTTACACTTGTTCCATAAGGTTTTTTCATTACACATACTATACATCTCAGTAGTTATGTCTTTATGGTATGCACCTCTAGGATATATATATTATGTACCTACATGGTATGTCGGCCCAGTTTTAGGGTTTAGCCTATGGCAGTTCTGTCCCTCTTTTTGTATGGTCCAGTATCCCTTTTTCTATTTTGATACATGTTGTTTTTATGAGAATTACATTCTAATAAAATTGTTGTTTTTCTACAAGTACCATGGTCAAGGTCATCTTCATTTATTTTCTATGGCAGTAATGCATTTTCAATGTTCTAGAATCTAGAGTAATCATTCTTGGTAAATAATTGAGTCTGTGGACAGGAGTCTTTTATAAAGGTGACTATGTATGCATGACTAAGGTCTTTAACCCCCTTTATCCCCAAGGGTGGTTTGCATGTTAATGACAAGGCCAATTTTTACAATTCTGACCACTGTCCCTTTAAGAGGTAATAACTCTGGAACGCTTCCATGGATCCCAATGATTCTGACACTGTTTTCTCGTCACATATTGTACTTCATGATAGTGGTAAAATTTCTTTGATATGACTTTCGTTTATTTGTGAAAAAAATGGATATTTGGCGAAAATTTTGCAATTTTCCAACTTTGAATTTTCATGCCCTTAAATCACAGAGATATGTCACACAAAATACTTAATAAGTAACATTACCCACATGTCTAATTTACATCAGCACAACTTTGGAACCAAAATTTTTTTGTTAGGAAGTTATAAGGGTTAAAATTTGACCAGTGATTTATCATTCTTACAACACCATTTTTTTAGGGATCACATCACATTTGAAGTCACTTTGAGGGTCTAAATGATAGAAAATACTCAAAAGTGAAACCATTCTAACACTGCACCCCTCAAAATACTCAAAACTACATTCAAGAAGTTTGTTAACCTTCAGGTGCTTCACAGGAATTTTTGGAATGTTTAAAAAAAAATGAACATTTTACTTTTTTTCACAAAAAATGTACTTCAGATCCAATTTATTTTATTTTACCAAGGGTAACAAGAGAAAATGGACCCCAATAATTGTTGTACAATTTGTCCTGAGTACGCTGATACCCTTTATATACAGGTAAACCACTGTTTGGGCGTATGGCAGAGCTCGGAAGGGAAGGAGCGCCATTTGACTTTTCAATGCAAAATTGGCTGGAATTGAGATCGAACGCCATGTTGTATTTGGAGAGCCTCTTATGTGCCTAAACAGTGGAAACCCCCACAAGTGACACCATTTTGGAAACTTATCTAGATGTGTGGTGAGCACTTTGAACCCCCAAGTCCTTCACAGAAGTTTATAACGTAGAGCCGTGAAAATAAGAAATCGGATTTTTTCCATAAAAATTATTTTTCGCCCCTAATTTTTCATTTTCCCAAAAGTAGCAGAAGAAATTGGACCCCAAAAGTTGTTGTACAATTTGTCCTGAGTATGATACCCCATATGTGGGAGTAAACTACTGTTTGGACGCAAGGCAGAGCTCAAAAGGGAAGAAGCACCGTTTGACTTTGTCAACGTAGAATTGGCTGGAATTGAGATCAGACGCCATGTCGCATTTGGAGAGTCCCTGTTTTGCCTAAACAGTGGAAACCCCCCAATTCTAACTCCAACCCTTACCCTAACACACCACTAACCCTAATAACAACCCTAACCATAACCCTAACCACAAAGCTAACCCTAACACACCCCTAACCTTAATCCCAAACCTAACTCTAATCCCAATCCTAACCCCAATCCAAACCCTAATCCAAATTCTAACCCCTGATCTAACCACAACCCTAACTCCAACCCTAACCCTAACTTTAGCCCCAACCCTATCCCTAACTTTATCCCCAACCCTAACCCAAACTTTAGCCCTAACCATAACCTTAATGGGAAAATTGAAATAAATAATTTTTTTATTATATTATTTTTCCCTAACTAAGAGGGTGATAAAGGGGAGCTTGATTTCCTATTTATAGCGGGTTTTTATGTTTGGCTGTCACACACTAAAAGACGATTTTTATTGCTAAAAATAGTTTTCGCATCACCATATTTTGAGAGCTACAATTTTTCCATATTTTATATATTAAAAACTATTTCATAGAAAAAATAATTGTTTTTGCATCGCTTTTTTCTGACAGATATAACGTTTTTATTTTTTCTCTGATGATGCTGTATGGCAGCTCATTTTTTCTGGGACAAGATGACATTTTCAGTGGTACCATGTATATTTATATCCGTCTTTTTGATCACGTGTTATTTCATTTTTTGTTCAGCGGTATGATGATAAAGCATTGTTTTTTGCCTTGTTTTTTTTATGTGGTTCACTGAAGCAGTTATCTAGTGGGACAGTTTTATAGGTTGGGTCGTTACAGACGCAGCGATACCAAATATGTGTACTTTTATTGATTAGATTTTTTTTCATTCAAATTGTTATTTAGTGATCAAATAAATATTGATTTTTTATTAGTATTAGTATATATATATATATATATATGTATACAATTTAAAAAAAATATTTCATTCTAAGTTTTACACTTTGTCCCACTATGGGATAATCATTCTGTGCAGGCTCATTGCAGATCTGCATGCTATAGAAGCTGTCAGCGCTGCAGCTTTTATTACACTGACCTGAGAGACTCTCTGGTCATCACTGCGCACGACAGGAAGTCTCTGAAGTCTAAAGTCTTCGATCCAAAGGAAGAGGAGCTGTCAGTCCCTCTGCCGGCTCCGGAACGCTGAGATCATGTTTGATCGCAGTGTTCCGGGGGTTAAAGTGCTTGGAGCGGTCTGTGATCGCTTCTGGCACTTAGTGCCGGGTGTCAACTGTGAAAATCAGCTGACACCAGGCCGCGATCAGCCGCGCTCTCTCCGTGAGCGCGGCTGATCGCACATGACGTACTATCCTGTCCATGGGCATACGGGCCCAGGGCACATGGACGGGATAGTACATCTAGTGTAAGAAAGGGGTTAGTGCAGGTAACAACTTGATTAGGAGCATCTAACTGGTCTGTTGAAGCCAGAACTCTTAATGGTTGGTAGGGGATCAAGTATTTATTTCTCACTGCAAAATGCAAATAAATTTCTATAATTTATACAATGTGATTTTCTGGATTTTATTTTTGATATTCTATCTCTCATTGTTAAAATTAACCTACCCTTAAAATTGTAGACTGTTCATGTCTTTGTCAGTGGGCAAACTTACAAAATCAGCAAGGGATCAAATACTTATTTCCCCTACTGTATAACAGTACAAAAAAACGTAAAAAATTTTGCTTGGTTACATTTCTTACCCATACACTATTCTGTAGTCTGGGATTCAATTCTTGGATATATAACATTCCAAAAAAGCATTTAAAAATGTTGCTAGGGTAAATTTCTTACTCATACACTATTCTGTTGTCTGGGGTACATTTTTATCATATATAACACTTGAAAAAAGCACTAACAAATTTTGCTGGGTACATTTCACAACCATAGAGTATTGTGTTGTCTTTGGTACATTTCTATAATATATGACACTACCAAAAAGTGTTACAAAATTTGGCTGAGTTATATTTCTCATCAAAACACTATTCCATGTTCTGGGGTACATATTCACTCAAAAAAAGCATTAAAACTTTTTGCTGTGTTAAGTTTCTCACCCATACACTATTCCATCTACTGGGATACATTTCATTGTTATATAACCCTCAAAAACTTGTTCACAAATATATATGTTTTATATTTCCCATCAATACAGTATTACATGTAATTGGGTACATTTCTTTCCTACAGTATATAACCCTCAAAAAACTTGTTAAAAAATTTATCAGTATTATATTTCTCATCCATAGGGTATTACATGTTTTTGGGTACATTTCGCTGCTATATAACCCTCAAAAAACTTGTTAAAAATTTTATTGGTATTATATTGCTCATCCATAGAGTATTACGTGTTCTTGGGTACATTTTGATGGTGTATAACCCTCAAAAAACTTGTTAAAAAATGTATCAGTACTACATTGCTCATCCTTAGTGTATTACATCTTTTTGGGTACATTTAGCTGCTATGTAACCCTCAAAAAACTTGTTAAAAATGTGTGTGTATTATATTGCTCACCCATAGACTATTCCGTGATCTAGAGTATATTTCATTGGTCCGTTACCATCAAAAACTGTGGTCAAAATTTTGTCGTTATTATACTGCTCACCCATAGACTTTTCTGTGATCTGGAGTACATTTTCTTGGTATATAACCCTCAAAAGTGCATAGACATTGTGAGTCTAGGAGTGCCAATACATGCCAATTTGAACAGAAGTCCGCAAGGGCAGGGTCCTCTCCCCTCTGTACCAGTCTGTCATTGTAAATTTGTTTACTGTTAACGATATCTATAACACTGTATGTAACCCCTTTTCACATGTACAGCACCATGGAATTAATGGTGCTATATATTGTAAATAAATAATAATAATAATAACAGAATGTGCATGAGGCCTTCCTTTATGTCTAATACAGGGTGTATCTGAGTCCCTTATTTTTGGCAGTTCTTGCTTCCTTCATAAATTAAGCTCAAATTTCCTATTTTTTAATACAAAAAAAAAATTGGTTTGCTTAAATTCTATATATTTTTAAAATCCTTTTTTAAATTTTGCCTTATATACAAATCATTATACAGGAAGAAATGTTTCTCAACGTTTTTTTACCTGTAAAATGCAATTTCTCGTTGGTTTGGAATGTTTTATTGTCACTCCTTAAAGTGGAGTAAAAGTGTGGCACCGTTGTTCTCAGCAGCGATCTGCGAGTCAGAGATGTTTCCAGGGGTCTTCCCTATGCTGTTTTCCTTCCATTCAGCACTTTTTCTATCCATTTGAATATTTTCACTGCCCCCCAGACCAATTTGAGTAGAGTCTGCCAGAAAAAACTTGGCTTTCCCATTGACTCCCATTATACTCATTACTTGAAATGAGCATTCGAATAATAGAAATTGCTTGGTTCGAGCAACGAGCACCCAAGCATTTTAGTGCTCGCTCATATCTATTTATAAACTGTCAGTTTTGCACTCCTACAAGCTTCTTAAGGTACCGTCACACTAAGCGACGCTGCAGCGATACCGACAACGATCCGGATCGCTGCAGCGTCGCTGTTTGGTCGCTGGAGAGCTGTCACACAGACAGCTCTCCAGCGACCAACGATCCCGAGGTCCCCGGGTAACCAGGGTAAACATCGGGTTACTAAGCGCAGGGCCGCGCTTAGTAACCCGA
Organism: Ranitomeya imitator; assembly: GCF_032444005.1. Classification (NCBI taxonomy): domain Eukaryota; kingdom Metazoa; phylum Chordata; class Amphibia; order Anura; family Dendrobatidae; genus Ranitomeya; species Ranitomeya imitator. Next base: position 112,859,611 of record NC_091287.1, on the reverse strand, counting down.
TGTTTACCCTGGTTACCATCGTTAAAGTAAAAAAAACAACTACTACATACTTACCTACCGCTGTCTGTCCCCGGCGCTGTGCTTCTCTGCACTCCTCCTGCAGTGACTGTGAGCACAGCGGCCGGAAAGCAGAGCGGTGACGTCACCGCTCTGCTTTCCGGCTGCCCGGCGCTCACAGCCAGAGCAGAGAAGCACAGCGCCGGGGACAGACAGCGGTAGGTAAGTATGTAGTGGTTGTTTTTTTACTTTAACGATGGTAACCAGGGTAAACATCGGGTTACTAAGCGCGGCCCTGCGCTTAGTAACCCGATGTTTACCCTGGTTACCAGCTAAGACATCGCTGAATCGGCGTCACACACGCCGATTCAGCGATGTCAGCGGGAGAGCCAGCGACTAAATAAAGTCCTGGCCTTTCTGCCCCGACCAGCGATATCACAGCAGGGGCCTGATCGCTGCTGCCTGTCACACTGGACAATATCGCTAGCCAGGACGCTGCAACGTCACGGATCGCTAGCGATATCGTCCAGTGTGACGGGGCCTTTAGACTATGTTCTGTGCATGGTATAGAAGGAAAAAAGATCAGCTCACCCTTTTCAAGGAACAATCGGCACGGAAGCCAGCAATTGATGCCACTGCGCAGCGTGCAATATATGCAGGAGAAGAAGGAAAGATCCAGCATTCGATCCAGGTATATATATCACAAATTCCTTTACTGCAAAAAATATTTGATATTGCACACCAAGAATCTAAGGTGTTGAGGGAGGGACTTCGGGTTTCATCACCAGATGCATTTCAAGCTCTATCTGAACTCTTAAATTTGGTTTGAATGCCTGGGCGGAACCTTGCTAGCTCTGGTAATGTCATGACGACATTGGGTAACCATGGTAACGATTAGGCGCTTGCGATTGTACATGTGAACACATGACCTAGTAACAATCACCATCTGCTTTAACAACAGTTCTGAATACACAATGCCACAGAATAGAGATAGTTCCCTTACTAGATATACCTTATCTAGTATTATGAAGTTTTACAAACATAATGCAAAATAAAGTTTTACACCACTGTTCTGCTGAACTGCTTCTTACAAAATGACTGCTTCACCAGGACCTTCTTACTTAAAATGCATTGGTTTTTTCCCACAATGCAACTGATAGTTTTACCGAAATGCACCTTGTAATACAATGAAACATCACCAGATGGTGCTATTACCACCTTTGACATCACTAACAGAGTATTACAACTTATTAAAGTGACAACAGTAATTTTAACCTCATCTTTTGCCTTAACGGGCAGAACACGGCATATTATTGTATTGTGAGTTGCAGATCAAAATACAAGGACTGAATAGCAGGAACAGCATGTTTTACTTCTTTAAATAAACTTTAATAGCTACAGGTAAAATGGGTATTTTCCTTATCTTGTGGTTTGGCTGACATGGTTATCCAGTACAGTATAGTGTCTGCTGTTAACCCTCAAATGGGATTTCCCCTGAACGCAGTGAGGGTGGAATCTTGCAGTGGAATATGAGCATTTCATATGGGGGATCCAATTGTTGTGACTATTTAAACTGGTAACATTGATCATATCATACTGGATGTAGCTGTATTAACTATGGTGTAATGTGCTTTGGATAAAGGTGTGTAGTGGTATTGATTATAGAAATTTTGATAGCACTATATTATTTGGATGACACTATATGCAGCCTTCCAAAGAATACAAGTAATTGATTTAAATGGTACTATAACATTATGAGGTTATATGTAGCTGTATGAAGTTTTCAGTAATCAATTTGAATTTTTTCTATTTAAGCCACATTTTACCATTCAGCTGCAACCTTCTTGTATTTCTATGGGAGGAATTGTCATTGTGTTTAAACTGACAAACAAACATAGAGTATTTGTCATATCCCATTATTAAATCTCTTATCTTTAGATACACATGAGTGGCCCCTTGGGCTAGGGGTTACTCGGTACCGGGTCCTGTGGTCCACAGGGGGATGTCACGGTGGCTGCGACCCGGTCCGTGGCCCAGGGCACCCATGTAAAAGGGAAAGGTTTTTGAAGGGATAGAGTTTATGTTCGTGATGCCACTTGTGGTATTCGGTCAGGATGACCAACGTTGCTTTAGGGGGTCCTCTGGGGTGATGTTATGGCAGCCAGATGGTATATCTTCTCACAGGTGAAGTACATCCCCAGGGCTCCCAGTGTGTAGATAGTAATATGGTGAGAGGTGCAGAGAAGAACGAGCACACAAGGTTGCAGTCTCTTTACCTTTACTGAAGACTTCAGCATCCACAGTCCAGGGCACCAGATCACAGGGTCACACCCATCGGTGTTGTGAAGGCTGTCTTCTTCTTGTCTGCCTCTGCTACGGGAACCTGCCAGTACCCACTGGTGAGATCTAAGGTAGAAAAGTAATTAGAAGATTTTAATGCAGCCAATGCCTATAATCTACACACATCCTCATGGTGCCGTCTTTCTTTCTGACGAGGACTAATGGAGCTGCCCAGGGGCTACAACTATCTCTGATTACCCCAGCCTCCTTCATCTCTCGCAACATACTTTTGGCACACTGGTAATGAGCTGTAGGTACTGGCCGGTACCTCTCCTTGATGGGTGGATGACTACCCGTGGGGATGTGATGTTGTACCCCTTTTACCTGCCCAAAATCTAGGGGGTGTTTACTGAGGACTCGTTCATACTCTTGGACCACCCTGTAAGCCCCTTGTTCCTGGTGTGCAGGTGTAGAGTCAGTTCCCATGTGCAATTTTTGACACCAATCTTCAATTCGACCTTCAGAGCCATTGTCCTCCGCCTGGGTGGACGGGACCAAGGGTTCTGCTGCCTGTATCACATTATTATCAACAGTAAACAGTTTGGCAATTGTGGCATATCTGGTTAGGTGAACTTCTTTCTCTCCACAGTTGAGAACACGTACTGGTACTCTCCCTTTGCGGACTTCAACCACCCCTCTGGCTGTGAGGATCGTAGACCTACTATCAGAATACACAGGTTCTACTAGTGCCTGGTAGTCTTTATCTCTGATACCTATTGATGCCCAACACCAGATCAACATTTCACTTCTGGGGGGTACTGCAATGGGGGATTGGATCACTCACTGTGACTCTGCCAATTTCTCCACCAGACAGTTCTACCTGTTGTCTTTGTACCAGAGCCCTGATTTCTTTCTGTAGGACTCTCTGCTCACTGGAACCAGCTGTTTCGGCAACCTGCTGTAACAAGACAATAACTTCGGTCAGACAATTTTCAATAACATTAGTGTCAATGGTCATCACGGGGTTACATTCACGTCGATCAATATCAACAATCACAATCCCTTGGGACTTTAACTCTACCCGCCCCACTTTAATAGTGACCTCTTTGTATCCCACTTGTGGCAATGGCTGACCGTTACTGGCTACTATAGTGAAATCATCATCAGGGCCACGGGTAATATCTGTGTCAGCCCAATAACGTTTATATAGAATGTAAAGCATAGTTGTCTGTTGTGAATTCTGCTTTTGGGTTCCCTCCAGTGGTTGTAGGTGGTAATGCAGTTGTCCCTGAGTTGCAGTCCTGGTCAGGTGTATCTGCTGATTGCAGCTCTGACTGGGGTATTTAGGTGTGCAGGATTCATTAGTCCTTGCCAGTTGTCCATGGTTCTGGGAGGTTTTGGATCTTTGTCTGGTTCCTCCTGCCTTGCTGACATTTCAGCAAAGATAAGTGTCTGGTTTTTGTTTCTGTGGCACACATGCTGTGTGCTTAATAATTCTGTGCTATTCATTTGTTTTCTCTTGTCCAGCTTAGATTGTGTCAGTGTTTTCTCAGTCTTGCTGGATTCTCTGGAGCCGCAGATACACGCTCCACATCTTTAGTTAGATGGTGGAGTTTTTTGGTATTTTCTGCTGTGGATATTTTTGGAAGGGTTTTAATACTGACCACTTAGTATTCCGTCCTATCCTTTCCTATTTTAGCTAGAGTGGCCTCTTTTGCTAAATCCTGTTTCCTGCCTGCGTGTGTCTTTTCCTCTACTACTCACAGTCAATATTTGTGGGGGGCTGCCTATCCTTTGGGGTTCTGCTCTGAGGCAAGGTAGTATTCCTATTTCCATCTATAGGGGTATTTAGTCCTCCGGCTGTGTCGAGGTGTCTAGGATTTATTAGGCACACCCCACGGCTACTTCTAGTTGCGGAGTTAAGTTCAGGATTTGCGGTCAGTATAGTTTCCACCAACTCCAGAGAAAGTTCCATGCGGCTCCAAGGTCACCGGATCATAACAGTTGTCACCTGAGAACCAGTGTCCAACAAAGCATTCATGGGGATATCGTTGATCACAATGGGGAGAACAGGTCGTCCTCCAACGTATTTGGCTCGCCAATTGTTTGGGCCTGGTCGTCCTACTTCTGTGGATTGACCCTTTGCCCCAGGGGTTGCTTGTTTAAATGACAGTACCTTGCAATGTGGCCTGCCTAATTGCAGCGGCGGCAGATGGGTCGTCCGTCCTGATGATAGCGATCGTCGTCTCTTCCTCTGGTCGGCGGGATCCTCTTCTGTCGTCGCCAGGGGATGTCCTCTGGTCTGGAAGCCAGCTTGATCTTCTCCTTGGTGGCCTCCTGTAGGGACTGCATGGTCTGGGCTAATGCAGCAAAGTTCTTGGTCAGCTCCTGCATCTGGAGACGTAGTCCTGTGGGAGAATCATCATCGAGGACCTGAGCATCAGCCTCAGCAGGGACTTAAGGATATGGTGCCACCTCCTGGTGGTCCGTGAGGGCTGGCCGCTTAGGAGGTACTGCACGGCTGGGTGGAGGTTCATGCAACACCCGGATGGCGTTGTCCTTAAATTGCGCAAAGTCTAGGTTAGGGTTCTGCAAAGCCAGGATACGTAATTGAGCCTTGTGGGTATGAGATAGAAGCCCTTCAATGAACTGCTCTTTCAAGAGTTTATCTGCATCCTGTACGCTGTTAGGGTCTACTTGAGTAACAGCCCAGAGTGCCTCCTGCAAATTAACAGCATAGTCCCGTATACTGTCTTGGGCTTTTTGTTTACATCCGAAGAACTTCATTTTTATCTCTGCAGCGATTCGGGTGTCAAAGGTGACTTTAAGCTTAGCAAAGATCTGCTGCACAGTCCCTTTATACACAGCTGTACAGGATTTCACCTCCCTCTGGGCCACTCCAGACAGTTGGCCAGTTAGAATATGAATCTTCTGATGCTCTCTCAGGGGATACACTTCAAACAGGCTACAGAGTCTTTCTTTATAATCGGTGAACATATGCGATTCGCCAGAATATTGCGAGAGCCAGCTTGCTCCAGGTATGTACGGCATGGACAAGGACATGATGGCCACTGTAGCTGTAGCGGTGTCCGGCCGGCTTATGGGAGCTGCGGCCTCGACTAGCGGTACAGGGACTGTGGCTGCTTTCTCCGGGCCCAGGGGCATCACTGGGCCTGCAGGTGCATCCGCTGCTAGGCCTGGGGGTGCTATGAGGTCTGTAGCTGCGACCGTCGCCAACTCCCCTCCTGGACTGGACATGGCTCTTTCCCCTCACTAAACTGGTAGCAATCAGATCTCCTCTCCAGAATCTGCGATGGCTCCTCCGGTGCTCCGTTCGGCACTTTGCAGCGTCCTTTCTTGTGGCTCCGCTGTATGACGTCTTCACTTCCGGCATTCTTCTCAGCAGCGCGGCACCCGTTTTCCTGCTTCGCGCTCTTTTTGGCTGGCTCCGCCCATGAAGGTATGTCTCCTCCTCCTCGCGCTCCACGTGGCACGGCAATGGCGGATTTTGACGGCAATTCACAATACACAGTCTCTGGCACAAAACAGTTAGGCACAGTCCTTTAGGCGCAAATGACCCAATTTTCAGGGTCAGTAGATCCTGTTCGTGATGCCAAGATGAATCGCCCCTCGGGCTAGGGGTTACTCGGTACCGATTCTTGCGGTCCACATGGGGATGTCATGGTGGCTGCGACCCGATCCGTGGCCCATGGTGCCCATGTAAAAGGGAAAGGTCTTTAAAGAGATAGAGTTTATGTTCCTGACGCCACCTGTGGTATTCGGTCAGGATAACTGACGCTGCTTTAGGGGGTGATGTTATGGCAGCTAGATGGTATATCTTCCCACAGGTGAAGTATATCCCCAGGGCTCCCAGTGTGTAGATAGTGATATGGTGAGAGGTGCAGAGAAGAACGAGGACACAAGGTTGAAGTCTCTTTACCTTTACTGAAGACTTCAGCATCCACAGTCCAGGGCACCAGATCACAGGGCAGGCAGAGAAGTCCGGGCAATCCAGAGACAAACAAGTTCCCTTGGGTAAGTCAGGTGGGAGCCTACCACTCTGCACTTTCTTTCTCTAAATCCCTGCTGCCACTAAGTGTCTCAACAAGGCCTTTAATCGTTCTGCTGTCCTAGGACAGGTACCTGTATGGCAGGTAGCTCGGGCCGCGTGAACTGGGGTCTGTTCACCGTGACTCCAGGCTCCTAGGTGCTGCTGTGCCACAGGTAATTAGGGGCAAAGCCCTTGTAGAACAATACCCTCCGGTTCTGCTCTGTGTTTTATAATCCACAAAAGCCCGGATTCTTGCGCTGATACTCTGCAGAGGCCTGCTCATGGCCTCCTGGAGCTCTCACTTTCCTCTGTGGTCCACTCCTGTCTGTCCTTGCACACAGACTTCTACTGCAAACTGAGCTCTCTCCGCCTCCAAACCAGGATCTTTATTGAGGGAAGCTGCCCTAAAACAGGGCTTGGAGCTCCCCCTCCTGGCCTGGAAGTGGAAGGTGTTGTGTGTGTAAACCTACCAAAGGGAATCTCACTTGTCTCCAGACATAGCACTATCCTCCCCGTGAGGAAGACAGCACTACTGTGGTACCCGAACTCCTGGGGTGCCACACACACACTTTAAAACTACAGTGGGGAAAATAAGTATTTAGTCAACCAGCAATTGTGCAAGTTCTCTCACTTAAAAAGATGAGAGAGGCTTGAATTTTACATCATAGGTAGACCACAACTATGAGAGTCAAAATGGGAAAACAAATCCAGTAAATCAGCATGTCTGATTTGGCAAGATTTATTTTGCAAATTATGGTGGAAAATAAGTATTTGGTCACCTAAAAACATGCAAGATTTCTGGCTCTCACAGACCTGTAACTTCTTCTTTAAGAGGCTCCTCTGTCCTCCACTCATTACCTGTTTGAACTTATCAGTATAAAAGACACCTGTCTGGCTAGGCCAATCTTATTCTGATTTATACGGCTGTCTGTCTGCACCCTAAGGCTATGTTCATACAGGTACCAGAGAAAAAATCAGATCTCATATGGATCAACTAGATGGAATCCGATTTTTATGGCTCCATTGCAATCCTATAACTTTGGAAATTACAATTGGTTTCGTAAATTTTAATAACTACTGATGTTTAAATACTGATGTTATATTAGATGCATAAGGATAACATTACAGATGAAAAAATCCTTTTTTTCTGGATGAAAATCAGATAATTTTTTTATATGCTAGTGTGAACTCAGCCTAAGACCTCTTTCAGACATTAGTGATTTTTCTAGAATGTTTTTTATCAGTTTCATCAGAGTTTGGTCAAAGAATCTGATCTTCAGATTTTTGTCAGAGTTTCATCAGTTTTCCATTAATGGAAATACGATGGAGCTTTCGCAACTTTCTTTTTCAAACAGTATTGGGTGGCATATGGTTGGTGTCCAGGTGGTGTCCAATTTTTTCACACACTCATAGATTTATATTGGCGAGTTTGATCCAAGACTCAGATTAAAATAGGACTGGTTTCTGAGATAAACGAGCATCTCATTCAGTGTGCCTGAATACACTCACATGTGAACAGCTCTGGAAACTATAATAGATACGAGTTCGATTTCTGAAAACCATGGATAGTGCTCATATGAAAAAAGCCGATGTCTGAATGAGCCTTAATGTATAGGAGAAGCTTTGCTTTTTTTAATCAGGGAAAATCTCAGCGGAAACACTAATAGGAAATGCTGACACAATGATGAAAACTGAATCCAAAGCACTAATGAACAACAGTCCGTGTTTTTACATATGAGAAAAACCATGGGCATCTGAATGAGGCCATAGAATCAACAGGTAAAAAGCATATTATTTATTGTTATGCAAAAAATGTAAACCATAAATGGCTAACAAATTTGTTTTGCTATTTTCCAAGACTCCAGATAATATTATGTTACTCATATAATATTGGATCATATTCCTCTCCAATTGCTGCCTATGCCCTGTGCCAATCATTTGGTACAGAGCTCAATATAAACTTATCAATCTCAGCCACAAAGCGTTCCACAGTTCTGCAGCACGCTACATCTCCTCCCTCACCTCCTTTCCTCTAATGACCTAAAGACTAACATCCTCAATAATTTGAACCTCCCACTCGCGTCTCCGAGTCTTCTCGAGAGTTACGCCACTTGTTAGGGGTCGAGTTCCCGCTTCTGCACAGGGGGAATCTCGGGCCATCTCCGCTGCGGTCTCCCATTCTTCTCCTGCCACAGTGGAGCCTGCTCATTGGAGGCATCAGTCCCAGCGTCTCGCTCAGTCTGACTCTGTACAAAGAGTTACTGCTGCTTTTCCTGCATCTGCCATTGAAGCCAGTGCTGGGCAGCGGCGAGCAGACGCTTCTAGGACTAAGTCCTGCTTTTCTCGTTCTGAGCATGCCCAGAGTAAGATCTCTCAGTGGAGATCGAGGGTCACATGTTCAGATACTGCAGCTAAATCCATTGGTCCTCCAGGAAGGTCCTGTAGGTGCTCAGGCTCTGTAGCAGCCTCTCATTTTTCCTTCTAGGAAGGTCCTGTACTTGCTGTAACTATTTAAAGCTCGCATGGCCGCACAGCCATGCGCTAGTATATTTCTAAGTTATGTGCTTTGCGCCAGTGTGGTCATGTAGGAGGTTTTACTACACAAAAGGTTGATACATAAAATAAGAATAATGGGATAGGGGAGAATATGTGAAAGTGGGTTGAGAGCTGGCTCAGGGATAGGAAACAAAGGGTGGTTATTAATGGAGCACACTCGGACTGGGTAGCAGTTAGCAGTGGGGTAACACAGGGGTCAGTATTGGGCCCTCTTCTTTTTAACATATTTATTAACCCCTTTACCCCCAAAGGTGGTTTGCACGTTATGGACAGGGCCAATTTTTACAATTCTGACCACTGTCCCTTTATGAGGTTATAACTCTGGAACGCTTCAACAGATCCCGGGGATTCTGACAATGTTTTCTCATGACATATTGTACTTCATGATAGTGATAACATTTCTTTGATATTACCTGCGTTTATTTGTGAAAAAAAATGGAAATTTGGCCAAAATTTTGAAAATTTCGCAATTTTCAAAATTTGATTTTTTTATGCAATTAAATCACAGAAATATGTCACACAAAATACTTAATAAGTAACATTTCCCACAAGTCTACTTTACATCAGCACAATTTTGGAACCAAAATTTTTTTTGTTAGGGAGTTATAAGGGTTAAAAGTTGACCAGCAATTTCTCATTTTTACAACACCATTTTTTTTAGGGACCACATCTCATTTGAAGTCATTTTGAGGGGTCTATATGATAGAAAATACCCAAGTGTGGCACCATTCTAAAAACTGCACCCCTCAAGGTGCTCAAAACCACATTCAAGAAGTTTATTAACCCTTCAGGTGTTTCACAGGAATTTTTGGAATGTTTAAATAAAAATGAACATTTAACTTTTTTTCACAAAAAATTTACTTCAGCTCCAATTTGTTTTATTTTACCAAGGGTAACAGGAGAAAATGGACCACAAACATTGTTGTACAATTTGTCCTTAGTACGCCGATACCCCACATGTGTGGGTAAACCACTGTTTGGGCGCATGACACAGCTCGGAAGCGAAGGAGCACCATTTGACTTTTCAATGCAAAATTGACTGGAATTGAGATGGGATGCCATGTTGCGTTTGGAGAGCCACTGATATGCCTAAACATTGAAACCCCCCACAAGTGACACCATTTTGGAAAGTAGACCCCCTAAGGAACTAATCTAGATGTGTGGTGAGCACTTTGACCCACCAAGGGCTTCACAGAAGTTTATAATGCAGAGCCGTAAAAATAAAACAAAAATTTTTTCCCACAAAAATAATTTTTTTGCCCCCAGTTTTGTATTTTCCCGAGACTAACAGGAGAAATTGGACCCCAAAAGTTGTTGTCCAATTTATCCTGAGTCCGCTGATACACCATATGTGGGGGGGAACCACCATTTGGGCGCATAGGAGGGCTTGGAAGGGAAGGAGAGCCATTTGGAATGCAGACTTGGATGGAATGGTCTGCAAGCGTCACATTGCGTTTGCAGAGCCCCTAATGAACCTAAACAGTAGAAACCCCCCACAAGTGACACCATTTTGGAAAGTAGACCCCCTAAGGAACTCATCTAGATGTGATGTGAGAGCTTTGAACCCCCAAGTGTTTCACTACAGTTTATAATGCAGAGCAGCGCAAATAAAAAATATTTTTTTCCACAAAAATTATTTTTTAGCCCCCAGCTTTGTATTTTTCCAATGGTAACAGGAGAAATTGGACCTTAAATACTGTTGTCCAATTTGTCCTGAGTACGCTGATACCCGATATGTGGGGGGAACCACCATTTGAGCGCATGGCAGAGCTCGGAAGGGAAGGAGCATCATTTGGAATGCAGACTTAGATGGATTGGTCTGCAGGCATCACATTGCGTTTGCAGAGCCCCATATGTACCTAAACAGTAGAAACTCCCCACAAGTGACCCCATATTGTAAACTAGATCCCCCAAGGAACTTATCTAGATGTGTTGTGAGAACTTTGAACCCCCAAGTGTTTCACTACAGTTTATATCGCAGAGCCGTGAAAATAAAAATAAAAAATTTTCCCCAAAAAATTATTTTTTAGCCCCTAGTTTTGTATTTTCCCAAGGGTAACAGAGAAATTGGACCCCGAAAGTTGTTGTCCAATTTGTCCTGAGTACGCTGATTGTTGTGAATTCTGTTGTCGGGCTCCCTCCTGTGGTCATGAATGGTACTTCGGCTGGTTCTGTCCATGGACTTCCTCTGGTGGGTGTTTCTCAGTTTCACAGGTGACGAGGTTAATTCGTTAGCTGCTGCTCTATTTAACTCCACTTAGATCTTTGCTCCATGCCACCTGTCAATGTTCCAGTATTGGTCTGTTCACTCCTGGATCGTTCTTGTGACCTGTCTTCCCATCAGAAGCTAAGTTCCAGCTTGTATTTCTTTGGTTTGCTTTTTTTCTGTCCAGCTTGCTATTTATTTGTTGTCTTGCTTGCTGGAAGCTCTGGGACGCAGAGGGAGCGCCTCCGCACCGTTAGTCGGTGCGGAGGGTCTTTTTGCGCCCTCTGCGTGGTCTTTTTGTAGGTTTTTGTGCTGACCGCAAAGCAACCTTTCCTATCCTCGGTCTGTTCAGTAAGTCGGGCCTCACTTTGCTAAATCTATTTCATCTCTGTGTTTGTATTTTCATCTTTACTCACAGTCATTATATGTGGGGGGCTGCCTTTTCGTTTGGGGAATTTCTCTGAGGCAAGGTAGGCTTTATTTTTCTATCTTCAGGGCTAGCTAGTTTCTTAGGCTGTGCCGAGTTGCATAGGGAGTGTTAGGCGCAATCCACTGCTATTTCTAGTGTGTTTGATAGGTTTAGGGATTGCGGTCAGCAGAGTTCCCACGTCCCAGAGCTCGTCCTTATTATCAGTAACTATCAGGTCATTCCGTGTGCTCTTAACCACCAGGTCGATTATTGTCCTGACCACCAGGTCATAACAGTACAGGTGGCCCAAAGTACTAATGCATCTCAATAGAGGGATAAGAGAAGTTCTGAAACCATTTTTTTTTCTTTGCAGTGTGTTTTGTCTCTATTTTCCCCTTTACCTCTGGGTGGTTCAGGACACTGGTGTAAACATGGACATTCAAGGTCTGTCCTCTTGGATGGATAATCTCACTACAAGGATACAAAACATTCAAGATTTTGTGGTTCAGAATCCGATGTCAGAGCCTAGGATTCCAATTCCTGATTTGTTTTTTGGTGATAGATCTAAGTTCTTGAATTTCAAAAATAATTGTAAATTGTTTCTTGCCTTGAAAACTCGCTCCTCAGGTGACCCTGTTCAACAAGTAAAGATCATTATTTCTTTGTTGCGTGGTGACCCTCAAGACTGGGCATTTTCCCTTGCGCCAGGAGATCCGGCATTGCGTGATGTTGATGCGTTTTTCCTGGCGCTTGGATTGCTTTATGATGAACCTAATTCAGTGGATCAGGCAGAGAAAATCTTGCTGGCTCTGTGTCAGGGTCAGGATGAAGCGGTGATATATTGTCAGAAGTTTAGAAAGTGGTCTGTGCTCACTCAGTGGAATGAATGTGCCCTGGCAGCAATCTTCAGAAAGGGTCTCTCTGAAGCCCTTAAGGATGTCATGGTGGGGTTTCCCATGCCTGCTGGTCTGAATGAGTCTATGTCCTTGGCCATTCAGATCGATCGACGCTTGCGTGAGCGTAAAGCTGTGCACCATTTGGCGGTACTATCTGAGCATGGGCCTGAGCCTATGCAATGTGATAGGACTTTGACCAGAGCTGAACGGCAAAAACACAGACGTCGGAATGGGCTATGTTTTTACTGTGGTGATTCCACTCATGCTATCTCCGATTGTCCTAAGCGCACTAAGCGGTTCGCTAGGTCTGCCACCATTGGTACGGTACAGTCTAAATTTCTATTGTCCGTTACTCTGATTTGCTCTTTGTCATCCTATTCTGTTATGGCATTTGTGGATTCAGGCGCTGCCCTGAATTTGATGGACTTGGAGTATGCTAGGCACTGTGGTTTTTTCTTGGAGCCCTTGCAGTATCCTATTCCATTGAGAGGAATTGATGCTACGCCTTTGGCCAAGAATAAGCCTCAGTATTGGACCCAATTGACCATGTGCATGGCTCCTGCACATCAGGAGGATATCCGCTTTCTGGTGTTGCATAATCTGCATGATGTGGTCGTTTTGGGGTTGCCATGGCTACAGGTTCATAATCCAGTATTGGACTGGAAATCTATGTCTGTGTCCAGCTGGGGTTGCCAGGGGGTACATGGTGATGTTCCATTTTTGTCTATTTCGTCTTCCACTCCTTCTGAAGTTCCAGAGTTTTTGTCGGATTATCGGGATGTATTTGATGAGCCCAAAGCCAGTGCCCTACCTCCTCATAGGGATTGCGATTGTGCAATTAATTTGATTCCTGGTAGTAAGTTTCCTAAGGGCCGATTGTTCAATTTATCTGTGCCAGAACACGCCGCTATGCGGAGTTATATAAAGGAATCCTTGGAGAAAGGCCATATTTGCCCGTTGTCATCACCGTTAGGAGCAGGGTTCTTTTTTGTGGCCAAGAAGGATGGTTCTTTGAGACCTTGTATTGATTACCGCCTTCTTAATAAAATTACAGTCAAATTTCAGTATCCTTTGCCGTTGCTGTCTGATTTGTTTGCTCGTATTAAAGGGGCTAGTTGGTTCACGAAGATAGATCTTCGAGGGGCGTATAATCTTGTGCGTATTAAACAAGGCGATGAATGGAAAACAGCATTTAATACGCCCGAGGGCCATATTGAGTACCTGGTTATGCCATTCGGGCTTTCCAATGCTTCATCAGTATTTCAGTCCTTTATGCATGACATCTTCCGAGAGTACCTGGATAAATTCCTGATTGTGTATTTGGCTGATATTTTGGTCTTTTCGGATGATTGGGAGTCTCATGTGAAGCAGCTCAGAATGGTGTTCCAGGTCCTTCGTGCGAATTCCTTGTTTGTGAAGGGGTCAAAGTGTCTCTTTGGAGTTCAGAAGGTTTCATTTTTGGGGTTCATTTTTTCCCCTTCTACTATCGAGATGGACCCTGTTAAAGTCCAGGCCATTTACGATTGGACTCAGCCGACATCTGTGAAGAGCCTGCAAAAGTTCCTGGGCTTTGCTAATTTTTATCGGCGCTTCATCGCTAATTTTTCTACTGTTGCTAAACCGTTGACTGATTTGACCAAGAAGGGTGCTGATGTGGTCAATTGGTCTTCTGCGGCTGTAGAGGCTTTTCAGGAGTTGAAGCGTCATTTTTCTTCTGCCCCTGTGTTGTGCCAGCCAGATGTTTCGCTTCCGTTTCAGGTTGAGGTTGATGCTTCTGAGATTGGAGCAGGGGCTGTTTTGTCGCAAAGAAGTTCTGAGGGCTCAGTGATGAAGCCATGTGCTTTCTTTTCTAGAAAGTTTTCGCCTGCTGAGCGTAACTATGATGTTGGTAATCGTGAATTGTTGGCCATGAAGTGGGCATTCGAGGAGTGGCGTCATTGGCTGGAAGGAGCCAAGCATCGCGTGGTGGTCTTGACCAGCGTCGGACTGGAGTAGTTTGGGCCCACCAGAGAAAATCATTCTAAGGGCCCACCATGCTTAAGGGGTACTAGCTGCAGAGTCATCCCTTTTTCACTGGATCCTGCATAAAAAAAACGGTCCGTTGGGCAGAGAAAACGTTCAGAGGAACGTTTTTTCTGAACGTCGGAAAATTGGTCAGCAACGCATCCTGCGCTGCCCATCACTGGCTACAATGGAAGCCTATGGGCGCAGGATGCGTCGATGCCTGTGAAAAGCAGGAATCCAGCGCAGGGTCCCATCTTTTCAAAGAGAGCATGCGAAATTCTTCCTCGCTCGCTCTCTCTCTTTTTACTATTGATGCTGCCTATGCAGCATCAATAGTAACAAGATATAATGTTAAAAATAATTTTAAAAATAAAAAAAAATCGCAGTATTCTCACCTACTGGCGTTCCCGCGCAGCGTCACCAATGCTCCCGGCAGCAAGCGTTCCTAATAATACATTGCGGCTTCTCGCGAGATTTCGCAGTGTATTACTAGGAATGCTAGCTACCAAGAGCATCGCTGCGCGGGAACGCCGGTAGGTGAGAACACTGCGATTTTTTTAGATTTTTTTTACCTGGTTTGTGTTGTGTATGCGATTTTGCAGCGGAAAACCGCTGCGAAGACGCATACACAACAGGTGCACATAGCCTCGACGGGTCCGTCAGAAAGATGGGCCCAGTGCACACGTTTTCCACAATCTGCACAGGATCCGTCATTTCAACGTCTTGATGGATCCTGTGCAGATATTGAAGATGGAAGTGTGAAAGTAGCCTTAGTTTCCATCTAGTTAAGCACCCTTACCGCCAGCAGATAATTTTATGTAAAACCTAGAACAATGATATTCTATAAGCACAGAAAGATTTTATTATTTAGACATGTGCCACATACACACAATAGACACGACACATACACACCAGTCACACGCTAGACACAGGATACATACATGTGACACACACACCAGTCACACGCTAGCCACATGACACACTCACGCACCATACATACACCAGTCACACACTTGACACAGGAATAGAGATGAGCGGACCCCTAGATGTTCGGGTCCGGCCGAACAGTTAAAAATGAGTCCAGGTTCTGGTACCAGAACAGTACCTGGACCCTATTCATTTGAATGGGGTGCCAATACATCCAGTGTTTACCACTCTGTCAGATGCAAGACAGAGCTGCAAACACTGCTTCTGATCGGCGGTAAAATCATTACCGCCAGTCAGACAGCTGATGTTCACACGCTGTTAAATGATGCGAGCCCACAGCTGTGATCGGAGGTATAAAGTTTACCTCCGGTCACTGGCGTCGGCTAACCTCATCGACGTTATGGCAAGTCACTGAGGCTATGTTCTCAGCCAGGCTCCTGAACTGCGGTGACCTTGGTGAGATCCCCACTAGCGCAGTGAGAAAGTCCCACAGTGCAGAGGCGGTGAACTCACCAATGGGCTTTTTCTCACTCCCCCCTCTTCTCCACACAGCCCCGGATCACCTCTTTTTCCACAAAGCTCATCATCATCCCCCCTTTTCCACACAGCCCCCTCATCACCCCCCCTTTTCCACAAAGCTCATCATCCCTCCTTTTCCACACAGCCCCTCATCATCCCTCCTTCTCCACACAGCCCCTTCATCATCCCTCCTTCTCCACACAGCCCCCTCATCATCCCTCCTTATCATCCCTCCGTCTCCACACAGCCCCCTCATCATCCCTCCTTCTCCACACAGCCCCCTCATCATCATCACTCCTCCACACAGCCCCCTCATCATCCCTCCCTCTCCACACAGCCCCCTCATCATCCCTCCTTCTCCACACAGCCTCCTCATCTCTCCTTCTCCACACAGCCCTCATCATCCCTCCCTCTCCACACAGCCCCCTCATCATCCCTCCTTCTCCACACAGCCCCCTCATCATCCCTCCTTCTCCACACAGCCTCCTCCTCTCTCCTTCTCCACACAGCCCCCTCATCATCCCTCCTTCTCCACACAGCCTCCTCATCTCTCCTTCTCCACACAGCCCCCTCATCATCCCTCCTTCTCCACACAGCCCCCTCATCATCCCTCCGTCTCCACACAGCCCCCTCATCATCCCTCCTTCTCCACACAGCCTCCTCATCTCTCCTTCTCCACACAGCCCCCTCATCATCCCTCCCTCTCCACACAGCCCCCTCATCATCCCTCCTTCTCCACACAGCCCCCTCATCATCCCTCCTTCTCCACACAGCCTCATCATCCCTCCTTCTCCACACAGCCCCCTCATCATCCCTCCCTCTCCACACAGCCCCCTCATCATCCCTCCTTCTCCACACAGCCCCTCATCATCCCTCCTTCTCCACACAGCCTCATCATCCCTCCTTCTCCACACAGCCCCTCATCATCCCTCCTTCTCCACACAGCCCCCTCATCATCCCTCCTTCTCCACACAGCCCCCTCAGCATCCCTCCTTCTCCACACAGTCCCTTTCAAGTTACATCAAATAAATTCATCCTCTGACCACTCACACTGAGTCCTGGGTCTTCATTTCTATCTGTGCGAGGGTCCATTGTGCAGACCCTCATTCATTTCCTCCCACAGTTCTATAGTGCAGCCCCCTTGGTCCTCTAGTAGTCACAGGGCTCCAACAGCCTCAGTCAGCACAGCGTTGCTTCCTGCTATCAGGTCACTGGTCTGATGGAGGCCCCGCCCTTTCCAGTGACATCATGCCCTCAAAAAATCAACTCCGTTCTAGACGCTGTGTGCAGTGTCTCACAGCCTGTGGCTCTGTGCTCTGCGTGGCGCTGTGCGCGTTATTCTATACCCGGTGCTTGCCGCCTGCACTGCTCAGTAACATGTGATGTGAGGTGAGAGCTTTCTATCACCTGCTGCTGCCGCTTCTATTGATCTCATGAGCACTGCGCAGCTGAGAGAGCGGCTCCAAGACAACAGTAGAAGCCGCAGCAGGTGATGAGAAAGCTCTCACCTCACATCACATGTTACTGAGCAGTGCAGGCGGCCGGGACCAGGTATGGAATAACACTCACTGCTGGGTGCATGCAATCATAATGCGCTAAAATACAGGACAGAGCAGGAGTCTGGTGAGGGGGAGGGCCCTCTGTGGGGTGGGCCCACCGGAGGATTCTCCGATCTCCCGGTGGGCCAGTCCGACACTGGTCTTGACAGATCACAAGAATTTGACTTACCTTGAGTCTGCCAAACGGTTGAATCTGAGACAGGCTCGATGGTCATTATTTTTCTCCCGTTTTGATTTTGTGGTTTCGTACCTTCCGGGCTCTAAGAATGTGAAGGCTGATGCCCTGTCAAGGAGTTTTGTGCCTGACTCTCCGGGTGTTCCTGAGCCGGCGGGTATTCTCAAAGAGGGGGTAATTTTGTCTGCCATCTCCCCTGATTTGCGAAGGGTGCTGCAAAAATTTCAGGCTAATAGACCTGACCGTTGACCAGCGGAGAAACTGTTTGTCCCTGATAGATGGACTAGTAGAGTTATCTCTGAGATTCATTGTTCAGTGTTGGCTGGGCATCCTGGAATCTTTGGTACCAGAGATTTGGTGGCTAGATCCTTCTGGTGGCCGTCTTTGTCGCGGGATGTGCGTTCTTTTGTGCAGTCCTGTGGGACTTGTGCTCGGGCTAAGCCCTGCTGTTCTCGTGCCAGTGGGTTGCTTTTGCCCTTGTCAGTCCCGAAGAGGCCCTGGACGCATATTTCTATGGATTTAATTTCGGATCTCCCCGTCTCTCAAAAGATGTCGGTCATTTGGGTGGTTTGTGATCGCTTTTCTGAGATGGTCCATTTGTTACCTTTGTCTAAATTGCCTTCCTCCTCTGATTTGGTGTCATTATTTTTCCAGCATGTGGTTCGTTTACATGGTATCCCGGAGAACATCGTTTCTGACAGAGGTTCCCAGTTTGTTTCAAGGTTTTGGCGATCCTTTTGTGCTAGGATGGATATTGATTTGTCTTTTTCCTCGGCTTTCCATCCTCAGACAAATGGCCAAACCGAACGAACTAATCAAACTTTGGAAACATATCTGAGATGCTTTGTTTCTGCTGATCAGGATGATTGGGTGTCCTTTCTGCCGTTGGCTGAGTTCGCCCTTAATAATCGGGCCAGCTCGGCTACTTTGGTTTCGCCGTTTTTCTGCAATTCTGGTTTCCATCCTCGTTTCTCTTCAGGGCAGGTTGAGTCTTCAGACTGTCCTGGTGTAGATACTGTGGTGGATAGGTTGCAGCAGATTTGGACTCATGTGGTGGACAATTTGACATTGTCCCAGGAGAAGGCTCAACGTTTCGCTAACCGCCGGCGCTGTGTGGGTCCCCGACTTCGTGTTGGGGATTTGGTTTGGTTGTCGTCTCGTTATGTTCCTATGAAGGTTTCCTCTCCTAAGTTTAAGCCTCGTTTCATTGGTCCGTATAAGATTTCTGAGGTTATCAATCCTGTGTCATTTCGTTTTGCCCTTCCTGCTTCTTTTGCCATCCATAATGTGTTCCATAGGTCGTTATTGCGGAGATACGTGGCGCCTGTGGTTCCATCCGTTGATCCTCCTGCCCCGGTGTTAGTTGAGGGGGAGTTGGAGTATGTGGTGGAGAAGATTTTGGATTCTCGTGTTTCGAGACGGAAACTCCAGTACCTGGTCAAGTGAAAGGGTTATGATCAGGAAGATAATTCCTGGGTTTTTGCCTCTGGTGTTCATGCTGCCGATCTGGTTCATGCCTTTCATTTGGCTCATCCTGGTCGGCCTGGGGGCTCTGGTGAGGGTTCGGTGACCCCTCCTCAAGGGGGGGTACTGTTGTGAATTCTGTTGTCGGGCTCCCTCCTGTGGTCATGAATGGTACTTCGGCTGGTTCTGTCCATGGACTTCCTCTGGTGGGTGTTTCTCAGTTTCACAGGTGATGAGGTTAATTCGTTAGCTGCTGTTCTATTTATCTCCACTTAGATCTTTGCTCCATGCCACCTGTCAATGTTCCAGTATTGGTCTGTTCACTCCTGGATCGTTCTTGTGACCTGTCTTCCCATCAGAAGCTAAGTTCCAGCTTGTATTTCTTTGGTTTGCTTTTTTTCTGTCCAGCTTGCTATTTATTTGTTGTCTTGCTTGCTGGAAGCTCTGGGACGCAGAGGGAGCGCCTCCGCACCGTTAGTCGGTGCGGAGGGTCTTTTTGCGCCCTCTGCGTGGTCTTTTTGTAGGTTTTTGTGCTGACCGCAAAGCAACCTTTCCTATCCTCGGTCTGTTCAGTAAGTCGGGCCTCACTTTGCTAAATCTATTTCATCTCTGTGTTTGTATTTTCATCTTTACTCACAGTCATTATATGTGGGGGGCTGCCTTTTCCTTTGGGGAATTTCTCTGAGGCAAGGTAGGCTTTATTTTTCTATCTTCAGGGCTAGCTAGGTTCTTAGGCTGTGCCGAGTTGCATAGGGAGCGTTAGGCGCAATCCACGGCCTATTTCTAGTGTGTTTGATAGGTTTAGGGATTGCGGTCAGCAGAGTTCCCACGTCCCAGAGCTCGTCCTTATTATCAGTAACTATCAGGTCATTCCGTGTGCTCTTAACCACCGGGTCCATTATTGTCCTGACCACCAGGTCATAACAGCTGATACCACATATGTGGGGGAGGAACCACCGTTTGGGCGCATGGGAGGGCTCGGAAGGGAAGGAGTGCCATTTGGAATGCAGTCCTAGATGGAATGGTCTGCAGGCGTCACATTGCGTTTTCAGAGCCCCTAATGTACCTAAACAGTAGAAACCCCCCACAAGTGACCCCATATTGGAAACTGGACCCCACAAGTAACTTATCTAGATATGTTGTATGAACTTTAAACCTCCAAGTGTTTCACTACAGTTTATAACGCAGAGCCGTGAAAATAAAAAATCCTTTTTTTCCCACAAAAATTACTTTTTAGCCTCCAGTTTTGTATTTTCCCAAGGGTAACAGGAGAAATTGGACCCCAAAAGTTGTTGTCCAATTTGTCCTGAGAACGCTGATACCCCATATGTTGGGGTAAACCCCTGTTTGGGCACATGGGAGAGCTCAGAAGCACTGTTTTACTTTTTCAACGCAGAATTGGCTGGAATTGAGATCGGACGCCATGTCGCGTTTGGAGAGCCTCTGATGTGCCTAAACAGTGGAAACCCCCCAATTATAACTGAAACCCTAATCCAAACACACCCCTAACCCTAATCCCAATGGTAACCCTAACCACACCTCTAACCCAGACACACCCCTAACCCTAATCCCAACAGTATTCCCAACCGTAAATGTAATCCAAACCCTAACCCTAACTTTAGCCCCAACCCTAACTGTAGCCTTAACCCTAGCCTCTACCCTAACCCTAGCCCTAACCCTAGCCCCAACCCTAGCCCCAACCCTAACCCTAGCCCTAACCCTAACCCTAACCCTAGCCCTAACCGTAGCCCTAACCCTAGCCCTAACCCCAACCCTAACCCTAGCCCTAACCCTAATGGGAAAATGGAAATAAATACATTTTTTTAATTTTTCCCTAACTAAGAAGGTGATGAAGGGGAGTTTGATTTACTTTTATAGCGGGGTTTTTAGCGGATTTTTATGATTGGCAGCCGTCACACACTAAAAGACGCTTTTTATTGCAAAAAAAATTTTTTGCGTTACCACATTTTGAGAGCTATAATTTTTCCATATTTTGATCCACAGAGTCATGTGAGGTCTTGTTTTTTGCGGGACAAGTTGAAGTTTTTATTGGTAACATTTTCGGGCACGTGACTTTTTTGATTGCTTTTTATTCCGATTTTTGTGAGGCAGAATGACCAAAAACCAGCTATTCATGAATTTCTTTTGGGGGAGGCGTTTATACCGTTCCGCGTTTGGTAAAATTGATAAAGCAGTTTTATTCTTCGGGTCAGTACGATTACAGCGATACCTCATTTATATCATTTTTTATGTTTTGGCGCTTTTATACGATAAAAACTATTTTATAGAAAAAATAATTATTTTTGCATCCCTTTATTCTGAGGACTATAACTTTTTTATTTTTTTGCTGATGATGCTGTATGGCAGCTCTTTTTTTGCAGGACAAGATGATGTTTTCAGTGGCACCATGGTTATTTATATCTGTCTTTTTGATCGCGTGTTATTCCACTTTTTGTTCGGCGGTATGATAATAAAGCGTTATCTTTTGCCTGTTTTTTTTTTTTTTTAACGATGTTTACTGAAAGGGTTAACTAGTGGGACAGTTTTATAGGTTGGCTCGTTACGGACGCGGCGATACTAAATATGTGTACTTTTATTGTTTTTTTTTAATTTAAATAAAGAAATATATTTATGGGAATAATATTTTTTTTTTTTTCATTATTTAGGATTTTTTTTTTTAATTTTTTTTACACGTGTGGAATTTTTTTTTTAACTTTTTTACTTTGTCCCAGGGGGGGATATCACAGATCGGTGATCTGACAGCTTGCACAGCACTCTGTCAGATCACCGATCTGACCAGTGCTGCAGGCTTACCAAGCGCCTGCTCTGAGCAGGCAATTGGTAAGCCACCTCCCTCCCTGCAGGACCCGGCTGCCGCGGCCATCTTGGATCTGGGCCTGGAGCAGGGAGGGAGGTAAGGAGACCCTCGCAGCAACGCGATCACATCGCGTTGCTGCGGGGGTCTCAGGGAAGCCCGCAGTGAGCCCCCTCCCTGCGCGATGCTTCCCTGTACCGCTGGCACACTGCAATCATGTTTGATTGCGGTATGCCGGGGGTTAATGTGCCGGGGGCGGTCCGTGACCGCTCCTGGCACATAGCGCCGGATGTTAGCTGCGATAGGCAGCTGACACCCAGCCGCGATCGTGGCCAATCGCGCTGGACGTACTATTCCGTCCTTGGGAAGTAGGGCCCACCCCACATGGATGGAATAGTACATCCAGTGGCAGAAAGGGGTTAATGACCTTGTAGGGGGCATTCAGAGTAGAATTTCAATATTTGCAGATGACACTAAACTCTGCAGGGTAATCAATACAGGGGAGGACAATTTAATATTACAGGATGATTTATGTAAACTAGAAGCTTGGGCTGATAAATGGCAAATGAGCTTTAATTGGGATAAATGTAAGGTCATGCACTTGGGTAGAAGTAATAAGCAAAACCGTCAATGAAAAAGACCTGGGTGTATGGGTGGACGACAAACTCATATTCAGTGACCAGTGTCAGGCAGCTGCTACAAAGGCAAATAAAATAATGGGAAGCATTAACCTCTTCATGACCGGGGGATTTTTCGTTTTTCCGTGTTCGTTTTTCGCTCCCCTCCTTCCCAGAGCCATAACTTTTTTATTTTTCCGTCAATTTGGCCATGTGAGGGCTTATTTTTTGCGGGACGAGTTGTACTTTTGAACGACATCATTGGTTTTAGCATGTCGTGTACTAGAAAACGGGAAAAGAAATTCCAAGTGCGGTGAAATTGCAAAAAAAGTGCAATCCCACATTGGTTTTTTGTTTGGCTTTTTTGCTAGGTTCACTAAATGCTAAAAATGACCTGCCATTATGATTCTCCAGGTCAGTACGAGTTCATAGACACCTAACATGACTAGGTTGTTTTTTATCTAAGTGGTGAAAAAAAATTCCAAACTTTGCTAAAAAAAAAAAAAAAAAATTGCGCCATTTTCCGATACTCGTAGCGTCTCCATTTTTCATGATCTGGGGTCGGTTGAGGGCTTATTTTTTGCGCGCCGAGATGACGTTTTTATTGATAGCATTTCGGTGCAGATACGTTCTTTTGATCGCCCGTTATTGCATTTTAATGCAATGTCGCGGTGACCAAAAAAAAAAATTCTGGCGTTTCGAATTTTTTTCCCGCTACGCTGTTTAGCGATCAGGTTAATACTTTTTTTTAATTGATAGATCGGGCGATTCTGAGCATGGCGATACCAAATTTGTGTAGATTTGATATTTTTTTATTGATTTATTTTGATTGGGGGGTGATTTAAACTTTTATGTTTTTTTATTTTTTTCACATTTTTTTAAACTTTTTTTTTTAACTTTTGCCATGCTTCAATAGCCTCCATGGGAGGCTAGAAGCAGGCACAACTCGATCAGCTCTGCTACATAGCAGCGATCTGCTGATCGCTGCTATGTAGCAGAAATGGAGGTGTGCTGTGAGCGCCGACCACAGGGTGGCGCTCACAGCCACCGGCGATCAGTAACCATAGAGGTCTCTGGGACCTCTATGGTTACAATATACAAGTATCGCCGACCCCCGATCATGTGACGGGGGTCGGCGATGATGTCATTTCCGGCCGCCCGGCCGGAAGCGGTAGTTAAATGCCGCTGTCTGCGTTTGACAGCGGCATTTAACTAGTTAATAGGTGCGGGCAGATCGCGATTCTGCCCGCGCCTATTACGGGCACATGTCAGCTGTTCAAAACAGCTGACATGTCCCGGCTTTGATGCGGGCTCACCGCGGAGCCCTGCATCAAAGCAGGGGAGCCGGCATCGGATGGTATAGTACGTCCGATGCCGGTAAGGGGTTAAAAGAGGCATAGATGCTCATGAGGAGAACATAATTTTACCTCTATACAAGTCACTAGTTTGACCACACTTAGAATAGTGTATACAGTTCTGATCTCCGGTGTATAAGAAAGACATAGCTGAACTAGAGGGGGTGCAGAGAAGAGCGACCAAGGTTATTAGAGGACTGGGGGGTCTGCAATACCAAGATAGGTTATTACACTTGGGGCTATTTAGTTTGGAAAAACGAAGACTAAGGGGTGATCTTATTTTAATGTATAAATATATGAGGGGACAGTACAAAGACCTTTCTGATTATCTTTTTAATCATAGACCTGAAACAGGGACAAGGGGGCATCCTCTGCGTTTGGAGGAAAAAAGGTTTAAGCATAATAACAGACGCGGATTCTTTACTGTAAGAGCAGTGAGACTATGGAACTCTCTGCCGTGTGATGTTGTAATGAGTGATTCATTACTTAAATTTAAGAGGGGACTGGATACCTTTCTGGAAAAGTATAATGTTACAGGGTATATACACTAGATTCTTTGAAAGGGCGTTGATCCAGGGAACTAGTCTGATTGCCGTATGTGGAGTCGGGAAGGAATTTTTTTCCCCAATGTGGAGCTTACTCTTTGCCACATGGGTTTTTTTTGCCTTCCTCTGGATCAACATGTTAGGGCATGTTAGGTTAGGCTATGGGTTGAACTAGATGGACTTATAGTCTTCCTTCAACCTTAATAACTATGTAACTATGTAAGATTGCGTTCAGGGACCCGGCTGAAATGAGCCCCTAGAATACTGGCACCTCCAGCGAGGAGTTTTGTGTGCATGCGTGACCACTGACTGCTCTCAGTTGGGTAGTTAGCCTGTGCCTCTGTGAAGTCTAACAGGGTGCAGTGCTTTGCTTTCATGGCTACTCTGTGAAATAACAGAGCTAGTTCATACCGCCATATAGTGCGGCCATTGCTAGCAGCAGGTTCTCCTGCACGGTGGACCCCAGGCTGCGAACGCATCAATTACAATAAAACATCTATATTTACTCGGTGCGTTCCGCTAGCCCTAACACCACTTCTCTTAAATTCACTACCCAGGCAATTTGATTAACTCCTAATACAGTTTTAAACGTGCCCTAAAAACGCACTTCTTTAGACAAGCCTATCACCTCACCTCACTTACAGTTATGGCCAAAAGTCTTGGCACACTTGAAATTATTACATAAAATGGAGTATATCTCCCAGAAAATTATTGTAATTACTCCTGATTTGTTATACACGTTTATTTCTTTTGTGTGTATTGGGAGAACACGCAAAAAAAATCAAAAAGGCAAATTGGACATAATTTCACACAAAACTCCAAGAATGGGTTGGAGCAGGGCCGGTGTCAGCACCCAGACAAGTGCCGGAGCCCTGATCAGGCGAGGGGGCCCACCTGCCATTGGGGTCACTGGTGAGTGGGCCCTCTCGACGCTTGCTCTGGGCCCCAGTACTTGCAAAACTTACCTTTACCTGTTCCACCATTGTGGCGTCTTCTGCGTCTCCTGACGATGCCTGGCACACAGTCATGGCACCCAGTGACAGAGGATGCAAACCAACCTCAAAATATTTTTGAACCTCCGCCATATTTTGCTATAGTTATTGTTTTCTTTTCTTTGTAGGCCTCATTTCGTTTTTAGTAAACAATAGAAGTATGTATTTTACCAAAATGCTCTCTCTTTGTCTCATCTGTCCTTAAGATGTTTTCCCAGGATTTTGGCTTACTCGTGTACACTTTGGCAAAAGTTTTTATGTCTGTGTCAGCAGTGGGGTTCTCCTGGGTCTCTTGCTATAGCGTATCATTTCATTCAAATGTTGATGGGTAGTTTGCGCTGACACTGATGCACCCTGAGCCTGCAGGATGGCTTGAATTTCTTTGAAGCTTGACTGGGGCTGCTTATCCACCATCCGGACTGTCCTGTGTTAGAACCTTTCATCAATTTTTCTCTGCCACCCATGTCCAAGGAAATTAGGTACAGTGCCATGGGTTGTAAACTTCTTGATTATGTTGTGCACTGTGGACAAAGGAACATCGAGATTTCTAGAGATGCACTTGTAACCTTGAGATTGTTGATATTTTTCACAATTTTTGTTCTCAAGTCCTCAGACAGTTTTCTGTTCTGTTCTCCATGCTTATTGTGGCACACACAGACACACAATGCAAATCTTGAGTCGACTTCTCACCTTTTTATCTGATTTCAGGTGGGATTCCCATATCGTCCACACCTGTTGCTTGCCATAGATGAGTTTGAACAAGCATTACATGCTTGAAGCAAAGTTGTTTACCCACAATTTTGGAAAGGTGCCATAAATTTTGTCCAATCATTTGGAGGGGTTTGTGTGAAATTATGTCCATTTTGCCTTTTTTTTCTGTTTTTGTGTTGTTGCGGTACACACAAAGGAAATAAACATGTGTATAACAAAACATGTGTAAATTCAATCATTTTCTGCTAGAAACAGATCATTTTCTGTTACAATTTCAAGTGTTCCAACACTTTTGGCCATGACTGTATGTAGCTATTCCAGTTTTGCCCCTCCAAAATTTTCTTCCAAATATGGTCCATCTATTTACACATGCCCTGTACTTATACAGATACTGGCTGGTGACTGATTCAAGCAGCAGCATCTAAATACTCTATTATATTGATAGCTGGACCATACAATAAATGCACTTTTTACCATTTACCGTTCATGTCTTCCCCATTTCCTGATAGATTGTAAGCTTGCGAGCAGGCTCCTCACTCCTCTCGGTATCTGCTGAAATGTGCTATTATGTCTTTATTGTCTGTCCTAGTACCTTCTGAAATGGAAAGTGCTACAGAATATGCTGGTGCTATAGAAATAAAAATTATTATTATTATATAATGTTGTTAAGATGATAATGTAATGCTAGTGGCAAATGTTCAGACCAGTCATGCCAGGACATCACACCCATGATCTTCTCGGCCTGGATCAACAAGTGAATCACCAGCATTGCTTGTTGAAATTGTACAGACTTGTTGAGTCTTTGTGGCTACAGGTATTGAGTTGACCAGTTGATGTAAACATTATTTTTGTCCCAACCTGAAATGGCCAATATAATCCGCATATTAAAAGCTTCCTACAGTCACTGATACAGGGAAGTATAAGAATAATAGTCTGTTATTCATGGTAATGACTAGTATGTGTAATCTACTTGCACAAAGTCTGGCTGCCTCAAGGAGACACAATACCCCCTACATAGAGAGAGGATGAGCGCACAATTGAACAGATGAATATCAACAACACTTCATTAGAGGCACCTACCTTCTATTCTGTCCTGTCCTGTCCAGTGAATGAACTGAGTAATTCACAGGAAGAGCAGGAAGGTGGCAACCAGGAAATATCTGAAATAAGAATGTAAAATACAGTATATGCAGGATGAGGATGACGTAGTTTTTTGGAAAGATCTCTTGACATGTTCTCCTTTTCAGGTGCCCTCTTCTGTCTGTGCCTCTCCCCCACCCACTAGGTTATTTGATATTTTACATTATCTATAGTATTGTGTTTTTATGACCATTACTATTATACAAATTATTACGTAAATTGGATTTATTATTATTTATAATTTTTGATGCTTTCCTTATACAACACTTTACAGACATTATCATCACTGGCCCCATTAGGGCTCACAATCTAAATTCCCTATCAGTATGCCTTTTGCGGTGCGGGAGGAAACCGGAGAGCCCAGATGAAGCCGACGCAAACATGGGAAGAACATACAAGCTCCTTGCAGATGTTGTCCTTGGTGGCATTTGAACCCGGGACCCCTGTGCTGCAAGGATACAATGCTAACAACTGAGAAATGTCATAATGATGTAATTTTTTTTTTTTTTTTAAATAAGCTCATGGATAGTTTTGTGTCTCAGGTCTCTTTGAATCACTGAAATCAATCTCAAATACCTATGATAATTAATTTGCCAGATGAGCATGACTTAACCCCTTAGCGAATGGGCCAATTTTGACCTCAATGACCAGGCCAAGTTTTTGAAATCTGACCAGTGTCACTTTATCTGGTAATAACTCTGACATGTTGTGATTCATAATAATGGCAAAATTTGTTCAATATGATTTACATTTATTTGTGAAAATATCGGAAATTTGGCAAAAAAAAAGCGCAATTTTCAAACTTTCAATTCTTGTACTCTTAAATCAGAAAGTTATGTTACACAAAATAGTTAATAAATAAAGCTTCCCACATGTCTACTTTACATCTGCATCATTTTTTAAAGATTTTTTTTCTTTTGTAAGGAAGTTAAAAGGGTTAAAAGGTGATCAGCAATTTTTCATTTTTTCACCAAATTTTACAAAACCATTTTTTAGGGACCACATCTCATTGGAAGTGGCTTTGAGGGGCCTAAACGACAGGCCCAAAAGTGACACCATTTTAAAAACTTAACCCCTCAAAGCACTCAAACCACATTCAGTTAGTTTATTAACCCTTCAGATGATTCACAGGGGCTAAAACAATGTTGAAGGAAAAAAAGAACATTTACCGTATTTTTTGCACCATAAGATGCACTATTTCCCAAAAAAGATTGGGAGTATGCGTCTTATGGTGCGAATGCAGGCTTATCGGGGGTTTGCAGCAGCTGAATCGGCGGCAGCAGAGGTGTGGCGATGCTGCGTCGGTGGGCGGTGTGGAGTGCACCTGAGCAGGGTCCCTTCCTCAGGATAAAGACAGTAGAAATATGTCAACACCGCAGCCTGGTGTCCACGTTGCTGTCCGGTCTCCACACGGCTGTCCACTCCACGGCCCGGTGTCCACAGCTAGCACATCACTGGTTTTCCTGCAGCCATCTTCCTGAAGCCGTGGGCCACCGGAGGATTCAGAAAAATGGCCTCCAGAGGACGCGAGTGAGCAGATTGAGATCTCGTTGAGATCTCGGCGGCACTCGGCTTCAGGAAGATGGCCACATGGAAATCGGGGGTGCGCTCGCCGTGGACACCCGGCCGCAGCATGGACACTGGACAGCAGCATGGACACCGGACAGCAGTGTGGACACCGAACAGCAGCGTGGACACATTTCTGCTGCCGGAATCCAGAGGAAGGGACTCTGCTTTGGTGCTCTGCCTCACCACCGACACCGGACCTGCAGCATTGCACCCCAAAACTGCAGCATTGCCCCACTTCTGCCACCACTGGCTTACTGAGGAAGGGACCATGCCTCCTGTGACCCTGCTGTACCTCCACCGGCCCTCAGGTAAAATACCTTAAATTCAGATAATAAGACAGACCCCATCTCATAAAAATCTGTTTTCTGCTATTTTCCACCCCAAAATTTGGGGTACGTCTTATGGACCGGTGCGTCTTATAGCCCAAAAAATACGGTAATTTTTTTCACAAAAAATTTACTTTAGCCCCATACATGTTATTTTCACAAGGGTAACGCCTAAAACTTGGCGTGCAGTTTCTCCTGAGTATGCCGATACCCCATATGTGGGGAAAATCCACTATTTGGGTGCACGTCAGGTCTCGGAAGGGAAGTAGCACCATATGACTTTTTAAACGCAAAAATGGCTGAAATCTAAAGCGGACTCCGTGTCGCATTTGGAGAGCACCTGATGTGCCTAAACAGTGGAAACCCCCCACAAGTGACACCATTTTGGAAACTAGACCACTCTAGTAATGTATCTAGATGTGCGGTGAGCACCTTGAACCCCCAGATGCTTCACAGAAGTTTATTACGTAGAAGTGTAAAAATAAAAAAATAAAATATTTTCACAAGGGTAAGAGGAGATAATGGACACAAAAAATTGTTGTGCAATTTCTTCTGAGTACGCTAATACCCCATATGTGGGGGAATACTACTATTTTGAAGCACAGCAGGTCTCAGAAGGGAAGGAGCACTGTATCACTTTTTGAAAGCATTTGAAGATCCCCTGATGTGCCTAAACAGTGGAAACCTCCCACAAGTGACCCCATTTTGGAAACTAGACCCTTCAAAGAATGTAGCTAGATGTGTGGTAAGCACCTTGAACCCCCAGGTTACTTTTAGCCCCAATTTTTTGAATTTTACAGGGGTAAAAGGAGAAAATGGATGCTATCATTTGTTGTGCAATTTCTCCTGAGTACACAGATACCCATTATGTGGAGGAAAACTACTGTTTGGGTGCACGGCAGGGCTCGGAATGGAAGAAGTGATGTTTTTGAACTCAGACTTTGATGGAATGGTCTGCGGGTGTCATGTCGCGTTTGGAGAGCCCCTCATGTGCTTAAACAGTGAAAACACACCACAAGTGACCCCATTTTGTAAACTACACCCCTCAATGATTTTATCCAGAGGTATAGTGAGCATTTTGAATCCACAGGTACTACACAGAATTTGATAACATTAGGCCGCTATATTGAAAATTTTCATTTTTTTCATGAAAATGTTGCTGTAGACCCAAGTTTATAATTTTCACAATGGATAATAGGAATAAACAGACCCCATAGTTTGTTTTTTAATTTGTCCCAAATGCGACAATACCCCATGTGTGGTCAAAAAGTTCTGATTGGGCACATGGCAGGGCTAGGAAAGGAAATAGCGCTATTTTGCCTGAGATAGATTGTGAATGCCATATCGCATTCAGAGCCCCAGACATGTAAAAACAGCAAAAAAAACCCACAAGTGACCACATTTTGTAAACTAAACCCCTCAAGGAATTCATCTAGGGGTGTTGTGGGTATTTTTAACCCATAGGCACCTCACAGAATTTTATAACATTGAGATGTGAAAATCTGACATTTAAGACGTAAAAATGTAATTTTTGTATTTGACGCAAATTTTCAGCTACACAAGGGTTATTAATAGGTGAAGCTAGACCTCATAATTTATTGCGCAATTTCTTCCCAAAGCTACTCCAGTGCTACTCAATATGTTGTCATAAATTACTGTTAGGCCACACATCAGGGCTAAGAAGGAAGGAGCGCTATTTGGCTTTTGGAGCACAGATTTTGAATGAATAGTTTGTGGGCGATATTTATTTCTAATGTGCCAGAACAGCAGGAAAACCCCAAAAGTGACCACATTGTAGAAATTGCACCTCTCAATGAATTCATCTTCGGCTACAGTGACTATTTGTAACATCCACGCCAGGCTTTTTTTCTGGAGTATTGCTAATCTGCCAGTCTAGTACACATACATTCTGTCCCCATAAAGTGTAGCACCCCCATACATTGAGCCCAGCTTGTTCTTCTGACAACACACACCCTGTAAATTAAGTGCTCTCTCCCCACTGCAATAATGTCAAACATGTGGATGCTTATTGTGGTTTAGGCACAGTGGGGCTCAGAAGGAGGGGAGCATATGGATTTGGGAGGGCAGAATTCACTGGATTTTATTTGAGGGGCCGGGAGTTCCAGAGATGTTGTTCTACCAGTAATATGGGAACCCCCTATAGTTCCAGTGACTGATGACGGACCTAAGTAGGGGCTTGTTTTGCGCAGAATAAATTAGGGTTTTATTGGTAATATTTTGTGGAACATAAAGTTTTTTGATCGCTTCCAGTATAAAGCCGGATTACATTGTTGTGTTCTACGCTGAGCACTTACGTCGGGTTTCCATGTAAATCCCACAAAAGTGTTATCCACACGAAACCTCTTACAAAATCACGCACCATAACGAGGCAGATGGAGACACTTTGTACTCAATTTGGAGTCTGCTCCGGTAGTATCCATCTTTTTAGGCCTGCACAGATCTTTGGGCGTCCACCTTGTTCTCTAAAAAGACGCCTAAAAGATGGGACACCGCCTGAACACAGACCAGTTCAAAGTGACTCCATCTGCCTTATAAGTGAGTGGTTCCATGAGGATTTGTGTCTGAATCGTGGTTTTGGGGAATTTACACAGAAATCCCAACGTAAGCACTCAGCGGAGAGCGCATGTATAAATGTGAGCCAAGCCTTAGGCTACGGTCACACTATCAGCATTTGGTCAGTATTTCACATCAGTATTTGTTAGCCAAAACCAGGATTGGGTCAGAAATACAGACTTGGTGACCTGTTTCTATTATAGCTTTCCCCTCTGTTTGTTCCACTCCTGGTTTTGGCTTACAAATGCTAATGTAAAATACTGACAACATACTGATAGTGTGAACGTAGCCTTAGGGTACCGTTACACTATACGATTTACCAACGATCACGACCAGCGATACGACCTGGCCATGATCGTTGGTAAGTCGTAGTGTGGTCGCTGGAGAGCTGTCACACAGACAGCTCTCCAGCGACCAACGATGCCGAGGTCCCCGGGTAACCAGGGTAAACATCGGGTTACTAAGCACAGGGCCGCGCTTAGTAACCCGATGTTTACCCTGGTTACCAGCGTAAAAAAAAAAAACACTACATACTTACATTCCGGTGTCTGTCCCTTGCCGTCTGCTTCCCGCACTGACTGACTGCCGGCCGTAAAGTGAAAGCAGCTGTGCTCTGCTTTCACTTTACGGCCGGCAGTCAGTCAGTGCGGGAAGCAGACGGCAAGGGACCTGACGGACACCGGAATGTAAGTATGTACTGTTTGTTTTTTTTTACATTTATGATGGTAACCAGGATAAACATCGGGTTACTAAGCGCGGCCCTGCGCTTAGTAGCCCGATGTTTACCCTGGTTACAAGCGAACGCATCGCTGGATCGGTGTCACACACACCGATCCAGCGATGACAGCGGGAGATCCAGCGACGAAAGAATGTGCCAAACGATCTGCTACGACGTACGATTCTCAGCAGGATCCCTGATCGCTGCTGCGTGTCAGACACAGCGATATCGTATGGATATCGCTGGAACGTCACGGATCGTACCGTCGTAGCGATCAAAGTGCCACTGTGTGACGGTACCCTTATTCTGAGTTTTGGGAGGTAGAATGAACAAATAGACAGCAGAACAAGAATAGTTCTTATTTTTATTCTTGCACTGTTCCCTTTGCAGTATAACTGCTAACACAGATTTATTCTTCAAGTCGGTGCAATTACAGTGATACCAGATTTATATCATTTTTTTTTAGATTTTGCTGCTATCACACAGTAAAAATGCTTTTTTATTTATTTTTTTTAAAAGTAGGGTTTTTCATCGCCATATTCTGAGAGCTATAACTTTTTAATTTTTTTTACTGACAGAGCTTTTGGAGGGTTTATTTTTTGCAGGACGAGTTGCAGATTTTTTTTAGCACCATTTTGGGGTACATAGTTTTTTTTATCACTTTTTATTCAGATTTTTCAAACACAGAATGAACAAAAGCCAGCAATTCAGTTATTGTTTTTATTTTTTTTGCGGCGTTCACAAGTGGTAAAAGTCATAAGACTGATTTGTTCGTCGGGTTGGTAAGGTTACAGTGATACCAGATTTATATTGTTTTTTTTCTTAATGCGTTGCTATTTTTACACACTAAGAACAATATTTTAGCTAAATCAATTTGTTTTCGCATTGTCATATTCTGAGATCTGTAACTTTTTTTTTGCCAAATGGGCCACATTAGGACTTATTTTTTGCGGGACTGTTTGGCGTTTTAATTTGTAACTTGTTTACATACAACTTTTTGATAGCTTTTTATTCACTTTTTTTGTGAGTCACTATGATAAGAAAGCAACATTTTTGGTGTGCAAGTTTTATAGAGCAGGTTGTTCCGGATGCAGCAATGCTAATTATGGGTCCTTTTTTTGTTTATTTTAGTTTTATCACAAATGCTGCGTTTTGAGTGGCAAATCGGATTTTTGTGATTTGTGTACACTTTTTTGCTTGTTTGTTTGTTTTTTCACTTTTTTACAAATTTAATTTTACTTTTTTTCACTTTTTTTACACTTTTTCACTGTGGGACATGTATAATTTTTATTTTGATCACTGGTCTCATACACTGCTGTACTCATGTACAGCAGTGCATGAGAGCAGTCAGTGTCTCATTACATAGTAACATAGTAACATAGTTAGTAAGGCCGAAAAAAGACATTTGTCCATCCAGTTCAGCCTATATTCCATCATAATAAATACCCAGATCTACGTCCTTCTACAGAACCTAATAATTGTATGATACAATATTGTTCTGCTCCAGGAAGACATCCAGGCCTCTCTTGAACCCCTCGACTGAGTTCGCCATCACCACCTCCTCAGGCAAGCAATTCCAGATTCTCACTGCCCTAACAGTAAAGAATCCTCTTC
Organism: Ranitomeya imitator; assembly: GCF_032444005.1. Lineage (NCBI taxonomy): Eukaryota > Metazoa > Chordata > Amphibia > Anura > Dendrobatidae > Ranitomeya > Ranitomeya imitator. The sequence goes on along the minus strand of NC_091287.1, from coordinate 112,825,592 downwards.
TATGTTGGTGGAAAAACCTTCTCTCCTCCAGACGCAAAGAATGCCCCCTTGTGCCCGTCACCTTCCTTGGTATAAACAGATCCTCAGCGAGATATTTGTATTGTCCCCTTATATACTTATACATGGTTATTAGATCGCCCCTCAGTCGTCTTTTTTCTAGACAAAATAATCCTAATTTCGCTAATCTATCTGGGTATTGTAGTTCTCCCATCCCCTTTATTAATTTTGTTGCCCTCCTTTGTACTCTCTCTAGTTCCATTATATCCTTCCTGAGCACCGGTGCCCAAAACTGGACACAGTACTCCATGTGCGGTCTAACTAGGGATTTGTACAGAGGCAGTATAATGCTCTCATCATGTGTATCCAGACCTCTTTTAATGCACCCCATGATCCTGTTTGCCTTGGCAGCTGCTGCCTGGCACTGGCTGCTCCAGGTAAGTTTATCATTAACTAGGATCCCCAAGTCCTTCTCCCTGTCAGATTTACCCAGTGGTTTCCCGTTCAGTGTGTAATGGTGATATTGATTCCCTCTTCCCATGTGTATAACCTTACATTTATCATTGTTAAACCTCATCTGCCACCTTTCAGCCCAAGTTTCCAACTTATCCAGATCCATCTGTAGCAGAATACTATCTTCTCTTGTATTAACTGCTTTACATAGTTTTGTATCATCTGCAAATATCGATATTTTACTGTGTAAACCTTCTACCAGATCATTAATGAATATGTTGAAGAGAACAGGTCCCAATACTGACCCCTGCGGTACCCCACTGGTCACAGCGACCCAGTTAGAGACTATACCATTTATAACCACCCTCTGCTTTCTATCACTAAGCCAGTTACTAACCCATTTACACACATTTTCCCCCAGACCAAGCATTCTCATTTTGTGTACCAACCTCTTGTGCGGCACGGTATCAAACGCTTTGGAAAAATCGAGATATACCACGTCCAATGACTCACCGTGGTCCAGTCTATAGCTTACCTCTTCATAAAAACTGATTAGATTGGTTTGACAGCAGCGATTTCTCATAAACCCATGCTGATATGGAGTTAAACAGTTATTCTCATTGAGATAATCCAGAATAACATCCCTCAGAAACCCTTCAAATATTTTACCAACAATAGAGGTTAGACTTACTGGCCTATAATTTCCAGGTTCACTTTTAGAGCCCTTTTTGAATATTGGCACCACATTTGCTATGCGCCAGTCCTGCGGAACAGACCCTGTCGCTATAGAGTCACTAAAAATAAGAAATAATGGTTTATCTATTACATTACTTAGTTCTCTTAGTACTCGTGGGTGTATGCCATCCGGACCCGGAGATTTATCTATTTTAATCTTATTTAGCCGGTTTCGCACCTCTTCTTGGGTTAGATTGGTGACCCTTAATATAGGGTTTTCATTGTTTCTTGGGATTTCACCTAGCATTTCATTTTCCACCGTGAATACCGTGGAGAAGAAGGTGTTTAATATGTTAGCTTTTTCCTCGTCATCTACAACCATTCTTTCCTCACTATTTTTTAAGGGGCCTAAATTTTCAGTTTTTATTCTTTTACTATTGATATAGTTGAAGAACAGTTTGGGATTAGTTTTACTCTCCTTAGCAATGTGCTTCTCTGTTTCCTTTTTGGCAGCTTTAATTAGTTTTTTAGATAAAGTATTTTTCTCCCTATAGTTTTTTAGAGCTTCAATGGTGCCATCCTGCTTTAGTAGTGCAAATGCTTTCTTTTTACTGTTAATTGCCTGTCTTACTTCTTTGTTTAGCCACATTGGGTTTTTCCTATTTCTAGTCCTTTTATTCCCACAAGGTATAAACCGCTTACACTGCCTATTTAGGATGTTCTTAAACATTTCCCATTTATTATCTGTATTCTCATTTCTGAGGATATTGTCCCAGTCTACCAGATTAAGGGCATCTCTAAGCTGTTCAAACTTTGCCTTCCTAAAGTTCAATGTTTTTGTGACTCCCTGACAAGTCCCCCTAGTGAAAGACAGGTGAAACTGTACAATATTGTGGTTGCTATTTCCTAGATGCCCGACCACCTGCAGATTTGTTATTCTGTCAGGTCTATTAGATAGTATTAGGTCTAAAAGTGCTGCTCCTCTGGTTGGATTCTGCACCAATTGTGAAAGATAATTTTTCTTGGTTATTAGCAGAAACCTGTTGCCTTTATGGGTTTCACAGGTTTCTGTTTCCCAGTTAATATCCGGGTAGTTAAAGTCCCCCATAACCAGGACCTCATTATGGGTTGCAGCTTCATCTATCTGCTTTAGAAGTAGACTTTCCATGGTTTCTGTTATATTTGGGGGTTTGTAACAGACCCCAATGAGAATTTTGTTACCATTTTTCCCTCCATGAATTTCGACCCATATGGACTCGACATCCTCATTTCCTTCGCTAATATCCTCCCTTAAAGTGGACTTTAGACAAGACTTTACATAGAGACAAACCCCTCCTCCTCTCCGATTTTTACGATCCTTTCTAAATAGACTGTAACCCTGTAAGTTAACTGCCCAGTCATAGCTTTCATCTAACCATGTCTCGGTTATTCCCACTATGTCAAAGTTACCTGTAGATATTTCTGCTTCTAGTTCTTCCATCTTGTTTGTCAGGCTTCTGGCGTTTGCGAGCATGCAGTTTAGAGGATTTTGTTTTGTTCCAATCTCCTCACTGTGGATTGTTTTAGAAATGTTCTTACCTCCCTTCTGAGTATGTTTTCCTGGGTCGTCTTTGTTCGAGTCTAATGTTTTTCTTCCCGTCCCCTCTTCTTCTAGTTTAACATTGACACTGACATTGAATCATTGTCACTGCCTGTGAGATCATTGTCACTGCCTGTAATCATTGACACTGCCTGTGAGACCCAGCTTATTGCTTTATTACCCTGGGGTCATCACATGACCTCAGTTTACCATGATAACCATTGGGATCCTCGATTCTCATCACAGGGGTCCCATGACTACTAAGGGGGTCTTGTGACCCCCTTGTAATAACTTAAATACCGCTGTCGTGATTGACAGTGGTATTTAAGGAGTTCATCGCCCCAATTGGTCATAAAAGTGGCCGGGGCAGATACCACAAGGTGTCGGCTCTCACATACAGCAGACAACCACGGGAATTGGCGATGCTATACTCTTATTCCCCAGCGCTGTTAAAAAGCTTACTGACAGTCGTTATAGGGGTTCCGAAGGATGTTCCACATTATAAAGAAGGTCAAAAGTCTCAAGCAATATGAGAAAGAAAAATAATTTCTCTACTGCCAAAAAAGCCTCAAATAGTGCAATGCCCTGAACAAGGTATGAAACATTATATATTTTGCAAAAGGTAAAGTGTGATCACCGTACTGTGACACGATCTGTGGCTGATACAGATCACAGACAGTTTTGTGCAGATAATGTCATAATGAGGAAGGCTTCTGAAAGACAAATTCATCAGATTAAGAGAGCAGCTACTAAAATAAAACATTGCAAAGCAGCAAACAGTTAATTGAAGCTGCTGGTGCCTCTGGAGTTCCACTGACCTCAGGGAATAGGATCCACCAGAGGCTTGCAGTTGTGTATAAACCTGCGGCTTAGCCACCCTTAAACAGTGTTCACAAACAAAGTCTTGTTTACTAATGAGTGTTGTGCAACCCTGGATGATCCAGATGGATGAAGTAGTGGATGATTGGGGGATGGCCACCATGTCCCATCTAGGCTGCAAAGTCAGCAATGAGGTGGCAAAGTCATGTTTTATGCTGGAATCATGAGGAGAGAGCTGGTAGGCCTCTTTAGGGTCCATGAAGGTGGGTTCATGAAGGTGTGAAAATGGCCTAGGAAAAGTATATAGAGTTTCTAACTGACCACTGACAATTCAGAAGTAAAAATACTTCTGTGTCATTGGCTGTTATGTGCATAAAAGTAGAGAAACTCATGGTGTGACCACCATCCTCCCCTAACCTCAACCATATTGAGAACCTTTCCAGTATCCTCAAGCAAAAGATCTATGAGGGTGGGAGGCAGTTCACATCAAAACAGCAGCTCTGGGAAGCTATTCTGACATCTTGCAAAGAAATTCAAGCAGAAACTCTCCAAAAAACTTATACGTTCAATAGATGCAAGAATTATGAAGGTGATATCAAAGAATAAGTCCTATGTTAACATGTAACTTGGCCTGTAAATATGTTTTTGGCTGAAAAAGCTTTTGATTTCGGTAAATGTGACATTTTCAGTTCTCTGTTGCGCATAATATTTTGGAACGGTGCATTTTTAGCTTTTTAGTTGTGAAAAAAATCCTGTTATCATTTGGGAGGTTTGTCCAATATCGTGTTAGTCCACGACCAGAGGGCATTGATTGGGCTATGGACCAGGATTGTACAAAGTGATCTGTTCATATCTGCTTCTCACCAAGAGATCCAAGATGCCTCACCAACCACTTGTTTCATATTTCAAAAAAAATAATGGTTGTCATCAAAGTAGTCTAATAAATCCCAATTTTGTTAACTGTGTAAACTTCTGGACCCATTTCACTATAGTTTTCGGTAGAATAGGTGCATTTGCAAACTACTTATAGGGGTATATACAAAGAAACTGTACTTGGCAGAGGGTAAAAGGTCAGATAGTAGTCCTCACTGTTTACACTGGGCCTTTGCTAAGCTAATATAAAAAGTGGAACGATTCAGACAACAACATCACACCAAAGGTCAAGCCCAAAGCATTGTGTGTATTGCAGGCCAGACCTCTTTGTATTGAGCTGCTACATTAACATGAGACAATGAAGCTTCTTGTGCATTGACTTCTCCTGATTTCTGTGAAAAGCTGGATTGAAGTCTCCATGCCTCTGTAGAATATGTGGCGCGGTCCGCTAGGATAGCCCATTGCAGTTCCTCTGTGATGATGAGTAATAATACTGACCTACAAGACGATTTAGCTCCATTAAAAATAGAGCTGTCACCTCTTTGTCTTGAGTGATACTTTTTGGCGGAGCTGTTAATTACACTTTCTTAAAATTGATTTAACACCGATAAAGAGCAATGTTTTTCGATTATTTTTAACCTAAGTTCATGTCATGTGTCTACACGGCTGAAGACAGAAAAGTGCAATGCTGGAGCCGAGTGTCCTCAAGATGGGACTTTCAGAAAGGCTGCGTTCACATGCCACTATTTTTGGTCTGTGAAAAATCGGACAGCAATGTTATTCAGTGGGGCGGTGCAGATGAGTGAATCTTTCACAGACAGAGTCTGCGCGTGAAAAAAACGGGTTTTTCGTGTCGGTTGAGACTCGTCCATTCAAGTCGATGGATTCGCAAGATAAATCGGACGCCATACGGAAGCCACAACATAGCATCCGATTTTTACTGAAACGTTGCAATCCTTTAACAAAAGAAAATGCATTTAGTCTTGTACATTTAAAGTAACTGACGGATGTCACCAAAATGAGAAAAAAATCAGCCAAGTTGTTTCTTATAAAGCTCGATCAATTTTTTAGATGTTTGTGTGAACCTGACCAGAAGATTGGGTGAAAAACACTGGACATGGTCTATAACCTGAGCATTGTGGCGAATCCACAGTCATACGTAGAATCTTGTTTTGGCGGCAGACATATAAATGTAAGTGAATGGCACAGGCCCAGACATTTCTGTGACAGATCTGCTCTTAATAATGTAGTAATGTTGAATTATTCCAATGACTTAGTTATTATTAGACATGTTTAATTGTATATTCAATAAAGTGATAGTATATAGCGCAATTAAAATAGAATTAATGGTGCTGTATCCGCCCAGTTTGCTGGACTGTCCTCCACATATGATGAGATATCACTGCACAAGAACCTACATGTGGGTCTATGTGAGATCAATTACAGTGAACTACAGGTTACAAAATATGTAGATATAAAGGCTCTTTCTGTGATATATTAATTATTTCTATCTACCTAACTGATATGTATATATATATATATATATATATATATATATATATATAAATATATATATATATATATACACATATATATATATACTTTGTTTTGTATATATTTAGATCTATCTATGAGAGAGTATAGCTCAATAATACAATGATATATATATATATATATATACATTGTGTGTGTATACAGCATATATGTATGATTGGTCATTGTATTATAGTGTGTGAATGTGTGTGTAGATGGATAGATAGATAGATAGATAGATAGATAGATAGATAGATAGATAGATAGATAGATAGATAGATAGATAGATAGATAGATTCACATTATTTCTTATATTTTTCCTATATATATATATAATTGGTTCTTGCCTGGGAAGCATGGCACCCTATATCTTTTGCTAGTGTTGCACCTATTTTTCTAATAGATAGATAGATCGAGCGATAGATACAGTGCTAAATCATTCGAATAATTAACTAATTAACAGCATCAGTCCTACTGTTCACATTTAATAGTTTCCTTATTACATGTTGTGCATTATCTATAGCGAAGGAGGATTGATAATGAATTGGTATAAGCTTTGTGCCACAATTGACCCTTATGGTGAGAAGGCGATTGGTAAAGCACTGATCGTCTAATATGCCAATTACTGCCCTGTCTCCCCCGTACAGCTCGGTGCAGGAGAGTAGGAGGTGATAGCACGGTGTAAACTCATTGGGGAGCACTTCTGTGCACATGAATGATGAGGAACTTGCTTGTTAAAATGTTGGCGTTGCCTGTAAATTAACCCTGTAGAAAGCAGTGATGAGCAGGTGACAGCTCTGTAATGACAGAATTCACACTGCTCCTCAGTGCGGCTGATGCAGATCACACACCAGACAGCAATGTAGGAGAGATAGATAGATAGATAGATAGATAGATAGATAGATAGATAGATAGATAGATAGATAGATAGATAGATAATAGATAGATAGATAGATAGATAGATAATAGATAGATAGATAGATAGATAGATAGATAGATAGATAGATAGATAGATAGATAGATAGATAGATAATAGATAGATAGATAATAGATAGATAGATAATAGATAGATAGATAATAGATCGATAGATAATAGATCGATAGATAGATAATAGATAGATAGATAATAGATAGATAGATAATAGATAGATCGATAGATAGATAGATAGATAGATAGATAGATAGATAGATAGATAGATAATAGATAGATAGATAGATAATAGATAGATAATAGATAGATAGATAGATAGATAGATAGATAGATAGATAGATAGATAGATAGATAGATAATAGATAGATAGATAGATAGATAATAGATAGATAGATAGATAATAGATAGATAGATAGATAGATAGATAGATAGATAGATAATAGATAGATAGATAGATAGATAGATAGATAGATAGATAGATAATATATGATAGATAGATAGATAGATAGATAGATAGATAGATAGATAGATAGATAGATAGATAGATAGATAGATGATAGATAGATAATAGATAGATAGATAGATAGATAGATAGATAGATAGATAGATAATAGATAGATAGATAGATAGATAATAGATAGATAGATAGATAGATAGATAGATAGATAGATAGATAGATAGATAGATAGATAATATATGATAGATTATTTGTGAGTCCATTTACCCCTTCTCTGTTCAGTGCATCCACACAGTATATTTCCATATAATACGATTTATTATAATATTATACAGAAATGTTCTGCTGACACAAATCTACATAGAACAGGATCCTGCAGGGAAAGTCGCATATTCAGATATTAACAGTAACACAAATCCCGGATATTTGATGTTGTCTGTTAATTCTTTAACGAATTCCATGTAGTCCTGTGAATGAAGGACGGCCTGAGTGTTTGACCTCTGGCTCCTGATAACCGCATTGTTTGCCGCCAGATCTGCACAACGTTCGATGATTCTAAGTTTCCAGTAATCACAAACTGACAAATACTAAAGAATAAAAATCGGAAACCTCCTGTGCAGCCGGCGGCCGGCAGTGTGCAGCCTCCTGTGTACTCACACTGTGCTCTTGTCCTGTACAGCTCCCTGCGAGGCCCCAAAACTGCAAGCTTGTCCCTCCACATTCATAGGAAGAGCCGATCATGAGACGCAATTATTGCTCAGCCTGAGTCACATTGATATTTGGGTCTGTACATGTGGAGACGATTAGGGCGAGCTGCGGCCTCACTGGGGAGATTTTGCACCTACTGTTTTGGTCAATATCTCAATGATTAATCCTTATGGTTCATGTTGTAATCTGGTATCAGAAATAAGGGAACCGGAGACTAACGGAAGTGAATCATTTTGTTATTTAGTTCTGTGCAATAAATTGTGCCGATAATTAACAGCTAAATATACTTATTAATGGATCTTGCAATCAAAAGAGTGCCTAATATCAATTTAGTTATATTGAAAGGAATAATATATATATATAAATATATATAAATATATATATATATAGTACTGCTTCTTTAAAGTATATACATTGAGTATGTATGCCAATGACTAGGATTTAAATACCTGAATATCAGTCATAAACATATATAGGTCATAAAATGCATTAAATTGTGTAGTTAAATATATATTATATATGTATGTGTATATATATATATATTTATATAAATATATATGAGTCAGTGTGCGTAATGTGCATATATATATATATATATAACGCGTGTGTGTGTAATGTATATATAATGCATGCATATGTACACATGTGTGTATGTGTGTAAGTATATATATAAAACGTGTGTGTGTGTGCGCGTGTGTGTGTGTGTGTGTGTGTGTGTGTGTATATATAATGTATATATAATGCATGCATATTTACATATGTGTGTATATATCTATATATATCTATCTATCTATCTATCTATCTATATATTGGAAATAATTATCGCATGACTCCGGTGTGGGATTTTTTTTCTCCAGTGTCACAGGCTCCACATCTCATCAGTTCTCCTACCCAGGAGCTGGCACTTTCACCGTGAGATGCCCTGGAGTGCAACCAGCACAGCTCCCAAGTAAGCCGAGAATTGAATGAGTTCCTCTCCTAGTCTACAGTAACTATTTGCTGGGAGGCGGTAGGTGCAGTGAAGGAAGCTGCCTGATGGTTCTACATGATCGCCATTGTCACCTGTGAATATCATTTATCAGAACCTTCTCCTTGAGCTCCCCAAACATTAATAACCCTGAGCTCCCCAACCGCTGCCGCCCCGCTCCCTGGCACAGTGTGCCCTCACAATCTACTAGTATTCTTTGCTTTTTTGGCTTCAGCTGCCTGGTGCGATTCCCTCAAGTGCCCAATGTTATCAGCTATAGAAAAGTGAGATTATCAGAGCGAAAATGTGAAGATTTCAGATGGAGCCAATAGCAGCAGCGATTCCAGGAGGCTCATTGTCATCAACATGATCAGCACAGGTCACAGATCCTGAGAATTGTCAAGATATAAGAGACAAAAGATGGGCAAACACTGCCACAAAGAAGAAACCCAGAAGATGCCCCATCAGAGAATCACAGCAGAATATGTGCAGATATATCCGGGGGAGATCCGAATGTAAAGAGTGGAAGATAGATAGATAGATAGATAGATAGATAGATAGATAGATAGATAGATAGATAGATAGATAGATAGATAGATAATAGATAGATAATATATAGATAGATAGATAATATATAGATAGATAATATATAGATAGATAATATATAGATAGATAAATAGATAGACAGATAATAGATAGATGGATAATAGGTAGATAGATAGATCAATGGATAGCTAGATAGATAGATAGATAGATAGATAGATAGATAGATAGATAGATAATATATAGATAGATAATATATAGATAGATAGATAATATATAGATAGATAAATAGATAGACAGATAATAGATAGATGGATAATAGGTAGATAGATAGATCAATGGATAGCTAGATAGATAGATAGATAGATAGATAGATAGATAGATAGATAGCTAATAGGTAGATAGATAATAGATAGATAGATAGATAGATAGATAGATAGATAGATAGATAGATAGATAGATAGCTAATAGGTAGATAGATAATAGATAGATAGATAGATAGATAGATAGATAGATAGATAGATAGATAGATAGATAGATAGATGCCAAACAAAGCTTTGTGATAATCTGCAGAACTGAGACATTGCAATCAGGTTGAATCATTTATCTCTTTGGGATTAGGCTTTTGCTAAAAATGTGCATACTACACATGTGGGTGCATTTGTTAATTTGTGCACATCTATACATTCATTTTTCTGGGATCAGCACGATCACCTTTGTATTAGGCAGTGATCACTGTGAGGCTATGATGGTAATGCTTTCTCTATATACACTCACTGTCAGGAATAAATCGTCATAGTTTTCTATTGTACAGATCAACCCCTTCACTATAATTTCATGGTATTTAATTAAGTCAGAATGTGATTTTTGGATGACAATACGTTTGGATGTTTACAGTTTGCAGACAGTTCGGAAATAAATCACTTACATTTTAATTTCAAAGAAGTGTAAGACTATATATCTTTTCACACCTTCAGGCAAATAAAGTGTACACTAAATCAATGGAACAACCACAGCAATGTATATATCTCCTACTTCGGCCTACATGCTATAAGGGAACTACATACTGTATATATAGTGCACATTGTCTGCCTAGCAGATACAGATATTTCCATGTGTGTGGATATATGCATCTTGAGCTGTAGGTTAAAGTACGAGGCATATACAGTACATTACTGTGTACATTATATATATATATATATATATATATATATATATATATATATATATATATATATATATATATATATACACAGCTACTTTGCGCTGTCTCCAGTGTGTACATTCCAGTGCCGCGTTGAAGACGCATTGCAGTGTGCACGGCCCCTACTCCCTTTAAGGCCTTGGTGATCATTCTTGGTGATCATTCTACATGTAAGGTGCTGAACACAGAAGTTTACACCTCCCGGCCTCTCTGGTCCAGAGAATTTGGGATAACATAATAATTGCCAGCAATGCATTTGATCTTCATGCTAAGTATCCAGTGAGGAGGCACAGGTGCCATGTTCCAATGATGAATTGTCTAATTAAATTAGTATCACAGAGAGCAGCCAATAATGCCGAGGGGTAAGGAAGGGGACTATCTTGTGTCCTCTGAGCTAGCCCCTCCCTGGAATCATTAGCCCTAATGGAGGTGTGGGCCATATAAGAGCCCAGAGCTGCCTGGTGACACATTGCAGAGAGGAGACCAGTGAGGGGCTTGTGGGCTGCTCCTTTCTCATCATCTTCATGAGGACACCTATGGATCACACAGTAGACTGAGCTGGTGGGTGGAGAGCCCCTCGTCTCCCTGGGTGTCTGCCCTCCATGGTCTCAGCATCAGCCCAACTCTGCAGACTTTGAGGAAGGTTTCTCCAGCCAGAGGATGCAGCTGGGAGAGCAGATCCTGCCCAGCTCTGCTCCTAACCTGCCCCACACCTTCTACCCTCTGCCTGGGGACCCCCACACCGCGGCTCACAGCCCAGGCTTGGACTTCAGCGTTGGACAGCATAAAAGCCAGCAGCAGCAGCAGAAGAAGTTTGCCCCCTCCAGGGGCCTTCACCTGGACAGCCCCAGAGACCCGGGCAGCTCCAGCACCCCTGGCAGCACGATGCTCAGCGAGGCCCCCGAGGGCTTTCAAGCCCCCAAGACTTTAGCAGACACCGGGAGAAAAGGCTCTCCAGTGGGGGAAGAGGACCTGAGCCCCGCGCAGCCTCCTCCTGCTCCGCGCTACCTGGACACGTCTCTGCAGGCGGCTCCTGAGCGCTACTACCTGCCGGCCCAGGGCCAGCAGCCCCCGCAGACGGGGCCAGAGCTGGGCTCCCCCTGCTCCATCTTCCCCTATGCCCCACCGCAGCACACCGCAGTGTACCCGGCCGGAGGGGCGGCCAGGTACCCCCCGTACAGCAGCATGCTGCCCCCCGCAGGCTTCTCCCCTCCAGTGTGCCCCTCTCGCCCCCAGTACTCCACCGGCTATCAGTACAGCCAAGCGCCTGGCAGCATGTACAGCCCGTACCCATCTGCGGGCACCGGCAGCGGACTGGGCGCACTGGGGCTGCCGGGCAGCGGGGCCGGGGTGCGGGCACAGATCTACCTCTGCAATCGCCCCCTGTGGCTCAAGTTTCACCGACACCAGACGGAGATGATAATCACCAAGCAGGGCAGGTAAGCACCGGGATCCGACCACCGTGCCATCCTGCAGGGCCGACATCAGGCTGATTGCTGCCGGTGGGCACCAACAGGACGAAACTTAGTTTGCAGGAAAACTTTGTCCTGTTCGTTGTTCCTGTGATTTCAGTAGTGATGTGTATGAGGCGGCTCCCGTTATCCCTGGTCGTGCCCGGCTTATGTGCCCACCATCAGTGCCCGGCTTATTTGCCCACCATCAATGCCCGGCTTATATGCCCACCATCAATGCCCGGCTTATATGCCCACCATCAGTGCCAGGCTTATGTGCCTACCATCAGTGCCTGACTTATTTGCCCACCATCAGTGCCCGGCTTATTTGCCCACCATCAGTGCCCGGCTTATGTGCCCACCATCAGTGCCCGGCTTATGTGCCCACCATCAGTGCCCGGCTTATATGCCCACCATAAGTACCCGGCTTATGAGCCCACCATCAATGCCCGGCTTATGTGCCTACATCAGTGCCCGGCTTAGGTGCCTACCATCAGTGCCCGGCTTATGTGCCTACCATCAGTGCCCGACTTATGTGCCCACCATCAGTTCCCGACTTATGTGCCTACCATCAGTGCCCGGCTTATGTGCCCACCATCAGTGCCCGGCTTATGTGCCCACCATCAGTGCCCGGCTTATGTGCCCACCATCAGTGCTTGGCTTATGTGCCCGGTTTATGTGCCCGCCATCAGTGCCCGGCTTATGTACCCATTATCAGTGCCTGGCTTGTGTGCCCACCATCAGTGCCCGGTTTATGTGCCCATTATCAGTGCCAGGCTTATGTGCCCACCATCAGTGCCTGGCTTATGTGCCCACCATCAGTGCCCGACTTGTGTACCTACCATCAGTGCCCGGCTTATGTGCCCACCATCAGTGCCTGGCTTATGTGCCCATTATCAGTGCCTGGCTTATGTGCCCACCATCAGTGCCCGGCTTATGTGCCTACCATCAGTGCCCGGCTTAGGTGCTTACCATCAGTGCCTGGCTTATGTGCCCATTATCAGTGCCTGGCTTATGTGCCTACCATCAGTGCCCGGCTTATGTGCCCACCATCAGTGCCCGGCTTATGTGCCCACCATCAGTGCCCGGCTTATGTGCCCACCATCAGTGCCCGGCTTATGTGCCCACCATCAGTGCCCGGCCTATGTGCCCACTATCAGTGCCCGGCGGCGTAGGAGCTGGCTTTGTGATTATCGTTGTTAACTCTTTGTGTCCCTCTCCAGGAGAATGTTTCCTTTCCTGAGCTTCAATATCACCGGGTTAAATCCCACGTCCCATTATAACGTGTTCGTGGAGGTGGTGTTGGCAGACCCAAATCACTGGAGGTTTCAAGGGGGCAAATGGGTGACCTGTGGTAAAGCAGACAACAACATGCAGGGTGAGTGGGCAATTACCGGGGATGGATGCCTCATCTTGGCGAACTCCTCAATGTTCTGACAATACAATCTAAGAAACTGAAATCTATGTTTATTATTTACTGGTATACCTTATTACCAATGTATCTAAATTATACCTGAATGTATTTCTATATTTATTTTTCTTCCTCTATCTTTTTTTTCCTTTTCTTCCTCTTTTTTCTTTTTTTTCTTTCTTCTTCTTTCTTTTCATAGACTATGTGATAATTATTTCATGATATATCTTTGTATGTTAATGTGTTTATATATTAACTGTCTATTTAAAATTAACCAATTGTCTGTGTACCTAGGTATCTATCTATACATTTCTATCCTTGGTTCTTTATCAATTTAAAATCGCTCTTTTGTATTATGATTATTATATGTACATATTAAAAAAAAGTAAAAAGCAATAAGAAACCATTTATTGAGTAAACCGCTTGTGCAGTAACTTCTGAGGATAGCTGACCTGATCTGCACAGTTCTGCGGATGAGCAGCCCATGATAATAATAATAATAATAATAATAATAATAATAATAATAATAAATGATAAGATCTGTGTCTGCCATTTGTGATTGCAGGTAACAAGGTGTATGTGCACCCCGAGTCCCCCAACACTGGGGCCCACTGGATGAGGCAGGAGATCTCATTTGGCAAACTAAAGCTCACCAACAACAAAGGAGCCAACAATAACAATACACAGGTAAGATACAGGGGGCGTCAGACATGCAGGGGCTCGGCACTAGGGGCATTTATCATAGCGCTTTCATGTCATGTAACAAGTAGATCAGATACATAGAATAGTGATTTAATGTATCAGATAGGTAGGTAGATGGATAGATGAATAATAGCAGGCAAGAAAATGGAGGCAGCACACCGGTTTAAAGGTGAAAATAGTTCTATTTAGTTGCCTAAAATGGCAACATTTCGGCTCCAAGTATGAGCCTTTATCAAGCTTGACTATCAAATAGAACCTTTTTTTTACCTTTAAACTGTTGTGTTGCCTCCATTTTTGTCTTCTATATTGAAGATTTGGTATTTGCTTGGGAGGCACGGTGCACAGAGACACTGAAGCTTTTTTTCCGTAGATAAATAGATAGATATACAGATTGATAGATAGACGAATAGATAGAAGATAGCTAGACTTTTCTATTTGATCCTTGTGCCTACATTGTGTTGGCGTGAATCTCTGATGTGTTCCCATACCGCACCTTCTCCACACTTCTGACTCAGACCCCAGCTCACACTTTTTCAAAAGTCTTTCATGGTTTTACTTTACCTGTGCCATCACTTCTGCACCCACCTATCACTAAACACCCTCTACCCCTCTCGCCTCTTCTAGTTTCACCTCTAACTTTTAGCAGCCATTTCTGCTGGTTTTTGCCACTTAGTTTCTACATAGCAACCTCTGCTACCACTTATACAGTAGGAAAGCCCTATATATATCTATATCTATATCTATATCTATATATCTATATATCTATATCTATATATATATATCTATAGATATATATATATATATATATATCTATAGATATATATAGCCCCAATAATAACCCCAAAAGACAGACGATATAGCAGGACCTCCCTGGCAAACAAGAAACAAAACTATCCAGCCGCTTGTGGCCACTATGGACTAATAAACCACCTCTTTTTTTGGCGTGGTGCCTCCAGTTGTTGCTTTTTATCTAGATAGATAGATAGATAGATAGATAGATAGATAATTAGATAGATAGATAGATTCAGAAAGATAATAGATAGATAGAGGACAGAAAGATATATAGCAGAGATAGATAACAGATAGGTAATGTAGATAGATAGATATCAATAGATAGATAATAGATAGATAGATAGATAGATAGATAGATAGATAGATAGATAGATTCAGAAAGATAATAGATAGAGGACAGATATATATATAGCAGAGATAGATCAATAGATAGATGATAGATAATAAATAGATAGATAGACAGACAGATAGATGATAGATAATAGATAGATAGATTCAGAAAGATAATAGATAGATAGATCAATAGACAGATGATAGATAGATAGATAATAGATAGATAGATGATAGATAGATAGATAGATAGATAGATGATAGATAGATTCAGAAAGATAATAGATAGATAGATAGAGGACATATAGATATATAGCAGAGAGAGAATGATAACAGATAGATAATAGATAGATTACAGATAAATTGCCTTTGTTGAAATTGTACATATCTTCTGCCCATTATTAGATGATCGTTCTGCAATCTTTGCACAAGTACCAACCTCGTCTCCATATAGTGGAAGTGAGTGAAGATGGAGTAGAAGACCTTAATGATTCTGCCAAGACTCAGACTTTTACTTTCCCAGAAACCCAGTTTATTGCAGTCACAGCTTACCAGAACACAGATGTAAGTGCTGACAGGTGGACATTAGGTGCACATTAATCCCATGTACCTTGCACCATGACGACTAACACTCATATCGTTTGCTTATGTAGATAACACAACTGAAGATTGATCACAACCCATTTGCAAAAGGTTTCAGAGACAACTATGACTCGTAAGTATCTAGAACATATGTATTTCTTATTAGGACCCTTAGCTACGCCTCATGCCCTGCTGTACTTTAGCTCTCTTGGACTTGTTTAGGTGGCCTCCATGAACATGTCATAGTCACATATGGCTCTTATTCCTTTTGTAGCATGTACACGCCTTCAGAAAATGACCGATTAACTCCATCTCCTGCGGATTCTCCTAGATCCCACCAGATAGTGCCCGGTGCCCGCTACAGTGTCCAGCCTTTCTTCCAGGAACAATTTGTCAACAACCTGCCCCCCACCAGGTACTACAGCGGAGAGAGGACTGTACCCCAGACCAGTGGTCTCCTTTCACCACAGGGCAATGAAGAAGTGACCAGCGTTCCCCCACAAAGGTGGTTTGTAACTCCAGTTCAACAAGCTGGGGCTAACAAATTGGACATGGGTCCTTATGACACAGACTATTCTTCCAGCTCTCTTCTTACTTATGGCATAAAGTCCTTACCCATCCAAACCTCACACCCCATGGCATATTATCCAGATGCTGCCTTTGCTTCAATGACAAGCTGGGGAAGCAGAAGTTCTCCATATCAGAGGAAAATGAGCACAGGTCTTCCTTGGTCTTCAAGGTCAAGTCCATCAGGGTTTTCTGAAGACATTCTAAATAAAGACAAAGTCAAGGAAGAGATGAGCTCTTCATGGGTGGAGACACCTCCTTCAATAAAGTCTTTGGACTCAAACGACTCTGGTGTATATACAGGAGCATGCAAAAGAAGAAGACTATCTCCCAGCACTTCAAGCAATGAAAACTCTCCCCCAATAAAGTGTGAGGACATTGCCACTGAAGACTATAAAGATGCCTCCAAGGGCTTAGGATACTATTCCTTTTATGCTAGTTCATAAATGAATACATATATAGTAATAGATGTAAAGGTTGTAAGTGACTGTATTGAACACAGGGAGGATCATAGCATTAAATGCCAAAAACTGTGGCTTTGCCTTTCATCCAGAGAGCACGGTGAAAATAAGAACTTGTTCTCTAGGCTGGTGGTGCCAAAACCTCTGACTGCTGCAGGTTCCAACCTGTCACATCCTGAACTCTAAAGTTGACAGTATTTGATTTATTCTAAAGTGGAAAAATTTACTTGATTTTCTTTTTTTTCCCTTTTCAATGTGATTTATTTATGAGGAGAGACCTTTGTACAGTTTGTGTAGATACCCTGTTGCAAATTGTGGAGTTTAATATATTGTATGCATCTATGGTGTCTATGTTTTTATTGATCATGATGAATCCATTTTACCTGCACTCTTCTGTTGTAAAAATTTGTATTGGAAGCACAGAAATTTATCCATAAACTAAAAGATCGCCATGGCAGAATGTATTTCCACTATGTTTTGGAAATGGTTCAAATAAAGAAATATTGTAAAAAATGTAAAATTAATTATTGATCTGGATAATATTGTGAGTTTCATCCTTTTTCTGTATATAGTGCATGGTAATTTTTAATAAATGTCTTACCTCTGGGATTTTTTATTTTATTGATTTGATTTCTTTTTTAGTTGCTCAAAATGCAAAGACATCAGGGTGATCAGTTACTAGAGGCAGTGACTCCTACCATAACGTTTTGCAAAGGTCTTATTTATTTAAATGTAAATATTTACATGTATTTTATTTGAATATTACTGTTTTGAATTTTCCCAAAATGATTTTTATTGTCTTACAATAAATTAACTAAATTTCAAAATTTTGGAAATGGCTAATACTCATAAAAAAGTCAATTTTATATATTTCATGTACTGCATATAAAAACAGCTACATTTTCAACATACTGATAAAAAGTATATACAGAGTCCATAGAGGTGGAATTGGAAAGATTTAATCATTTCCTCATCCATGGTTTTTTGAGATGTTATATCTCAAGATAGATAGAAAGATATACATATACATACATATATAGATTAAAATAATAGATGAGAGATATGGATGATAGATAGAATATAGATATAGAAAGAGATACAAAGAATAGCATAATAGTTGAGAGCTATGGATAAACAGATAGCTAAACATATAGATACATAGATTAAAATAACAGATGAGAGATATGGGTGGACAAATAGATAGAAAGAAATACAAAGATTAGAATAATAGATGAGAAATATGGATGGATAAATAGATAGAAATACAAAGATTAGGATAATAGATGAGAAATATGGATGGATAAATAGATAGAAATACAAAGATTAGGATAATAGATGAGAGACATGAATGGATAAATAGAAATACAAAGATTAGAATAATAGATGAGAGATAAGGATGGACAAATAGATAGAAAGAAATACAAAGAATAGAATAATAGATGAGAGATATAGATGGATAAATAGATAGAAATACAAAGAATAGAATAATAGATGAGAGCTATAGATGGATAAATAGATAGAAATACAAAGAATAGAATAATAGATGAGAGATATGGATGGATAAATAGATAGAAATACAAAGAATAGAATAATAGATGAGAGCTATAGATGGATAAATAGATAGAAATACAAAGAATAGAATAATAGATGAGAGCTATAGATGGATAAATAGATAGAAATACAAAGAATAGAATAATAGATGAGAAGTATGGATGGATAAATAGATAGAAATACAAAGAATAGAATAATAGATGAGAGCTATAGATGGATAAATAGATAGAAATACAAAGAATAGAATAATAGATGAGAGATAAGGATGGATAAATAGATAGAAATACAAAGAATAGAATAATAGATGAGAAGTATGGATGGATAAATAGATAGAAATACAAAGAATAGAATAATAGATGAGAGCTATAGATGGATAAATAGATAGAAATACAAAGAATAGAACAATAGATGAGAGATATGGATGGATAAATAGAAAGAAATACAAAAAACAGAATAATAGATGAGAGATAAGGATGGATAAATAGAAAGAAATACAAAGAATAGAATAATAGATGAGAGATATAGATGGATAAATAGAAATAAATAGATAGAATAGAATAATAGATAAGCTATATGTCGAAACAGATTGCTAGATAAATAGCAATAGATAGACTAGATTAAAATAATTGAACATAAAAAATGCAGACAGCCAGAGAGATAAAGAGTTATGTAGAAATCTGATAACATAAACAAGGATATTTGGAACATACTGCTTTGTTTGTATTATTTTTACTTTTTATTATTATTATTATTATTATTATTATTATTATTATTATATTCATCTATATTCCTGATTGCAGAGAATATATTGCAATATTAAACCACTGTTTTGTTATTATTTAATGTATTATTTTAACCATTGTTTCAAACTGTTTAGTTATTAATCTATCCACTTTTACAATCCTACTTTTATTTTTCCTTTTCTCTTCTATGTATGTGACATTAATTACATTGCTGTTTTATACTTACACTGCCATGCACACACTAGTACTATCACATACATATATACTTCCATGTATTTTTTTGTTCAGATACGTTTATCATATATATTTATATGAAATGAAGAATTATATCCCTGAGCTTTGGTTTCAACATCAGAGGTTATTTTTATAGGAAGGGGTTAAACACCCGGAAAGCTTCGTTTTACTTTTGCATTTTGTTTTATTTGTAGATGCAATTGGGGTGAAATTAAATTACAGGTCCCTGTTGTTCACTATATGCTTTGCATAAACTTTGTTCAATTTAGAAAACCCTTGTTCTCTTGTAGGAAATGCAAACGGTAATGAGATTAAACCGCTTGTGGTAGAGAGGGGAGGAAAGGCAGAGACGCTGCGCCCCTCTAGACCGGCCACTGACGTCGGAGGTGGCAGCACCTCACTGCCTGCTGGAGGCTTTATATTATATATTATATATTCTGGAGAGGTAACATCACAAGTCCTCCTGAAATCGGCGCACAGATGATTATGTTTCCGGGCGAGAAGAAGGATTTTAATCTAAACCGCGGATAAGTTGTCTGCATCACACTGTTTAATAGAAACATAAGTGCCTGCCTGGCCCCAATTAACACCTTGTGATTATAAGGCATTCCTAAGCTGTGGTGTCAGACACCAAATTGTGAATAAATGTATCTAATTAATCCTCCTAGGACGACACTGATAAACAAGTCTATATTTAAAGGGAGGCTGAGGCTGGGTAGTTGGGCTGATTGTTTACCCTCCTGATCAGAGAAGGTTAAGTAGCCTGCCTTACCTTTATAGAAGACATGATGCTGTTTAACTAAGTACACAGCTCTGTAGGGGAACACAGCCAGAGCCTGCTCCACTAATTACACTTCAAGGGGGACCGACACTATTCACACTGGATAGGTGGGATTCTCCAAGAGCAGGTATTATACATTAATATGATGGACAGATAGCTAGATAATGTAGATAGATAGATATTGTATATAGATAATGTAGACAGATAGATAAATAGATAGATAATGTAGATAGATAGATATATACTGTAGATAGATAGATATATAGATAGATACTGTAGATAGATAGATATATAGATAGATACTGTAGATAGATAGATACTGTAGATAGATAGATACTATAGATAGATAGATAGATAGATAGATACTGTAGACAGATAGATACTGTAGATACATAGATAGACAGATAATGTAGATATATATATAATGTAGATAGATACTGTAGATAGATAGATAATGTAGATAGATAATGTAGATAAATACACAGATAATGTAGATAGATAGATAGATTGATAGATAGATATGAGATAGATAGATAGATTGATAGATAGATATGAGATAGATAGATAACCTGCTTTTCCTTTTTTTTTTTAGGTTACTATTTTTTGACCATTTGATTGCTGGTCGGAAGAGCTCTGCATGCCTTGTAAGGTAGTACTTTGATGCTGTTCCAATTTTTTTTACTTTAGATAGATAGATAGAGAAATAAAAATATTAGCTGTCACAATGTGAATATTGAATAAGTTAAAGCAGTGCAATATACTGTATATATATATATATATATATATATATATATATATATATATATATATATATATATATATATATATATATATTGCATCACCTAGCCTTTCCTGATAGTGAACAAGCCATAACTCAACAGGCTGATCTGAATCCTTGGTCAAAGTTATCTGGGCCCACAAATCTCCAAGGGTGGTCAAACTTTTGGATCTGCTAATTTTCCCCTTTTTTTAATTAAAATGTAAAAAATGGCTATTTTTGCCTAAAATACAAATGGAATGTGTCATCTTTATCTTTAGTCCTTTTAGAGATAATTTGATTGTCAACTTTCTTAACTGTTAATAACAGTAATTTTGACCAGGGGTGCCCAAACTTTTACATGTCACCGTCTAGCTAAAATCACGATCTCCTATAAACATCAGCCTCGCTCTAGCTTTCACAGAGGTATTGCAATGATAGGTACAGGGGTCATGAGGAAGCCCCCTGCTGTAATGATTACCCATTGGTGTCCCAGAATCGTGTCATGTGTGCGCGAATGGGAGCGTGGAGTCATGCGTGTGAAGCGCCCCCGTAGGGCAAGGGGAACTCGGTACCGGGCCCTTCGGTTCTCGAGGGGATGTCACGGTGGCTGACCCGGTCCATGGCGCTAGGGACGTCCGTTGTAATTGGGGGAATGGTCTTTAAAGGGGAAATGTTTGTGACGCCACCTGTGGTTTTTGGTCAGGGTGACCGATGCTGCTTAGGGGTCCGCTGGGGTGATGTTATGGCAGCTAGATGATGTACCTTCCCACAGGTGAAGTATGTCCCCAGGGCTTCCCAGTGTGTAGATGGTGGATGGTGGATGGTGGATGGTGTAAGGCGCAGTGAAGAACGAGGACACAAGGTTGCAGTCTCTTTACCTGTTTACTAAAGGCTTCAGCACCCACAGTCCAGAGCACCAGATCACAGGGCAGGCAGAGTCCGGTCGGTCTGAAGGCAAATCCAGAGTCCCCTTATCCAGATGGAAATCAGTAGCCTTCCTCTAGCACCTGAGTGTTGTAGTACCTTACTGCTGAGCTTCTCATAAGGTCCTCACAACTGATGTTGGTGTTTTAGATGTTACGTCTTTCTCTCTGTCAACCTGAGGCTTTTTACAGGGACTCTAGCACGCCCCAGCCCTCACAAGTTGCCACCGTGCCTCCTGGGTAAAAGATCGGGCAACTAATATGGAATTAGCTGTCCTGCCGGTCTCTGGAGCCAGGCGTGGAGACGACTCCCTCGGTGTTTCGGCTACCGGATTCTGCACCTTAGAAGGAGGCAGCCTGTTGCAGGTCAGAACTCCTTCTGGATTCCTCTACTTGTGCTACGACTTCGTTTCTCACCCTCTACAATGCAATTCTCCTTCAATGTCTCTTTCAAAGGATGCTGCAGCATGTGGGGCAGGCACAGCTCCGTGGCTTTCTGTCTAGGCCCCTGACAGGATCCCACCCCTGTCAGGGACCCACTACCCGAGCGGAGCTCAGATAGCTGCTCACCGAGTCAAGCCCAGCTGTTATGAAAGGCAATTCAGAATCACAATGGACATGGAGGTCAGAGCACATACAGTGAACTGACAATAACCCAAAATAATAGAACGAGCTCTGAGACGTGGGAACTCTGCAGACCGCAATCCCTAAGCCTATCAAACCACACTAAAGGTAGCCGTGGAGCGCTCCTGACCAGAACCTAGGCGCCTCGTCACAGCCTGAGAAACTAGCTAATCCTGAAGATAGAAAAATAAGCCTACCTTGCCTCAGAGAAATTCCCCAAAGGAAAAGGCAGCCCCCCACATATAATGACTGTGAGTAAGATGAAAACACAAACATAGATATGAAACAGATTTAGCAAAGTGAGGCCCGACTAGCTGAACAGAACGAGGATAGGGAAGATAACTTTGCGGTCAGCACAAAAACCTATAAAAAACCACGCAGAGGGGACAAAAAGACCCTCCGCACCGACTAACGGTACGGAGGTGGTCCCTCTGCGTCTCAGAGCTTCCAGCAGGCGAGAAAAACCAATAAAGCAAGCTGGACAGAAAAATAGCAACAAAATAACATAAGCAAAACTTAGCTTTGCAGAGCAGCAGGCCACAGGAATGATCCAGGGAAAAAACAAGTCCCACACTGAAACATTGACAGGAAGCATAGATCAAAGCATCAGGTGGAGTTAAGTAGAGAAGAAGCTAACGAGCTCACCAGATCACCTGAGGGAGGAAACTCAGAAGCTGCAGTACCACTTTCCTCCACAAACGGAAGATCCCAGAGAGAATCAGCCGAAGTACCACTTGTGACCACAGGAGTGAACTCTGCCACAGAATTCACAACAGTACCCCCCCTTGAGGAGGGGTCACCGAACCCTCACCAGAGCCCCCAGGCCGACCAGGATGAGCCACATGAAAGGCACGAACAAGATCGGGAGCATGGACATCAGAGGCAAAAACCCAGGAATTATCCTCCTGAGCATAACCCTTCCATTTAACCAGATACTGGAGTTTCCGTCTAGAAACACGAGAATCCAAAATCTTCTCCACAATATACTCCAATTCCCCCTCCACCAAAACCGGGGCAGGAGGCTCAACAGATGGAACCATAGGTGCCACGTATCTCCGCAACAATGACCTATGGAATACGTTATGTATGGAAAAAGAATCTGGAAGGGTCAGACGAAAAGACACAGGATTAAGAACCTCAGAAATCCTATACGGACCAATAAAACGAGGTTTAAACTTAGGAGAGGAAACCTTCATAGGAACATGATGAGAAGATAACCAAACCAGATCCCCAACACGAAGTCGGGGACCCACACGGCGTCTGCGATTAGCGAAAAGTTGAGCCTTCTCCTGGGACAAGGTCAAATTGTCCACTACCTGAGTCCAAATCTGCTGCAACCTGTCCACCACAGTATCCACACCAGGACAGTCCGAAGACTCAACCTGTCCAGAAGAGAAACGAGGATGGAACCCAGAATTGCAGAAAAACGGTGAAACCAAGGTAGCCGAGCTGGCCCGATTATTAAGGGCGAACTCAGCCAAAGGCAAAAAGGACACCCAGTCATCCTGATCAGCAGAAACAAAGCACCTCAGATATGTTTCCAAGGTCTGATTGGTTCGCTCGGTCTGGCCATTAGTCTGAGGATGGAAAGCCGAGGAAAAAAGACAAGTCAATGCCCATCCTACCACAAAAGGCTCGCCAAAACCTCGAAACAAACTGGGAACCTCTGTCAGAAACAATATTCTCTGGAATGCCATGCAAACGAACCACATGCTGGAAGAACAAAGGCACCAAATCAGAGGAGGAAGGCAATTTAGACAAGGGTACCAGATGGACCATCTTAGAAAAGCGATCACAGACCACCCAAATGACTGACATCTTTTGAGAAACGGGAAGGTCAGAAATAAAATCCATAGAGATATGTGTCCAAGGCCTCTTCGGGACCGGCAAGGGCAAAAGCAACCCACTGGCACGAGAACAGCAGGGCTTAGCCCGAGCACAAATCCCACAGGACTGCACAAAAGCACGCACATCCCGCGACAGAGAGGGCCACCAAAAGGATCTAGCCACTAACTCTCTGGTACCAAAGATTCCAGGATGACCAGCCAACACCGAACAATGAAGTTCAGAGATAACTCTATTCGTCCACCTATCAGGGACAAACAGTTTCTCCGCTGGGCAACGATCAGGTTTATTAGCCTGAAATTTTTGCAGCACCCGCCGCAAATCAGGGGAGATGGCAGACACAATTACTCCTTCCTTGAGGATACCCGCCGGCTCAGATAAACCCGGAGAGTCGGGTACAAAACTCCTAGACAGAGCATCCGCCTTCACATTTTTAGAGCCCGGAAGGTACGAAATCACAAAGTCAAAACGGGCAAAAAACAACGACCAACGAGCTTGTCTAGGATTCAAGCGCTTGGCAGACTCGAGATAAGTCAAGTTCTTATGATCAGTCAACACCACCACGCGATGCTTAGCTCCTTCAAGCCAATGACGCCACTCCTCGAATGCCCACTTCATGGCCAGCAACTCTCGGTTGCCCACATCATAATTACGCTCAGCAGGCGAAAACTTCCTGGAAAAGAAAGCGCATGGTTTCATCACTGAGCAACCAGAACCTCTCTGCGACAAAACAGCCCCTGCTCCAATCTCAGAAGCATCAACCTCGACCTGGAACGGAAGAGAAACATCTGGTTGACACAACACAGGGGCAGAAGAAAAACGACGCTTCAACTCTTGAAAAGCTTCCACAGCAGCAGAAGACCAATTGACCACATCAGCACCCTTCTTGGTCAAATCGGTCAATGGTTTAGCAATACTAGAAAAATTGCAGATGAAGCGACGATAAAAATTAGCAAAGCCCAGGAACTTTTGCAGACTTTTTAGAGATGTCGGCTGAGTCCAATCATGGATGGCTTGGACCTTAACAGGATCCATCTCGATAGTAGAAGGGGAAAAGATGAACCCCAAAAATGAAACCTTCTGCACACCAAAGAGACACTTTGATCCCTTCACAAACAAAGAATTAGCACGCAGGACCTGAAAAACCGTTCTGACCTGCTTCACATGAGACTCCCAATCATCCGAGAAGATCAAAATGTCATCCAAGTACACAATCAGGAATTTATCCAGGTACTCTCGGAAGATGTCATGCATAAAGGACTGAAACACTGATGGAGCATTGGCAAGTCCGAACGGCATCACGAGATACTCAAAATGACCCTCGGGCGTATTAAATGCAGTTTTCCATTCATCACCTTGCTTAATTCGCACCAGATTATACGCACCACGAAGATCTATCTTTGTGAACCAACTAGCCCCCTTAATCCGAGCAAACAGATCAGATAACAATGGCAAGGGGTACTGAAATTTAACCGTGATCTTATTAAGAAGGCGGTAATCTATACAAGGTCTCAGCGAACCATCCTTCTTGGCTACAAAAAAGAACCCTGCTCCTAATGGCGACGATGACGGGCGAATATGCCCCTTCTCCAGGGATTCCTTCACATAACTGCGCATAGCGGTGTGCTCAGGCACGGACAAATTAAACAATCGACCTTTTGGGAATTTACTACCAGGAATCAAATTGATAGCACAATCACAATCCCTATGCGGAGGTAGGGTATTGGACTTGGGCTCATCAAATACATCCCGGTAATCAGACAAGAACTCTGGGACCTTAGAAGGAGTGGATGACGAAATTGACAGAAATGGAACATCACCATGTACCCCCTGACAACCCCAGCTGGACACCGACATGGATTTCCAATCTAATACTGGATTATGGGCTTGTAGCCATGGCAACCCCAACACGACCACATCATGCAGATTATGCAACACCAGAAAGCGAATAACCTCCTGATGTGCAGGAGCCATGCACATGGTCAGCTGGGTCCAGTATTGAGGCTTATTCTTGGCCAAAGGCGTAGCATCAATTCCTCTCAATGGAATAGGACACTGCAAGGGCTCCAAGAAAAACCCACAACGCTTAGCATATTCCAAGTCCATCAAATTCAGGGCAGCGCCTGAATCCACAAATGCCATGACAGAATATGATGACAAAGAGCAGATCAAGGTAACGGACAGAAGAAATTTTGACTGTACAGTACCAATGGTGGCAGACCTAGCGAACCGCTTAGTGCGCTTAGGACAATCAGAGATAGCATGAGTGGAATCACCACAGTAGAAACACAGACCATTCAGACGTCTATGTTCTTGCCGTTCAACTCTTGTCAAGGTCCTATCACACTGCATAGGCTCAGGTTTAAGCTCAGGTAATACCGCCAAATGGTGCACAGGTTTACGCTCACGCAAGCGTCGACCGATCTGAATGGCCAAAGACATAGACTCATTCAAACCAGCAGGCATAGGAAATCCCACCATGACATCCTTAAGGGCTTCAGAGAGACCCTTTCTGAATATTGCTGCCAGTGCAGATTCATTCCATTGAGTGAGAACTGACCACTTTCTAAATTTCTGACAATATACTCAGAGGGGGCATTCTTTGCGTCTGGAGGAGAGAAGGTTTTTCCACCAACATAGAAGAGGATTCTTTACTGTTAGGGCAGTGAGAATCTGGAATTGCTTGCCTGAGGAGGTGGTGATGGCGAACTCAGTCGAGGGGTTCAAGAGAGGCCTGGATGTCTTCCTGGAGCAGAACAATATTGTATCATACAATTATTAGGTTCTGTAGAAGGACGTAGATCTGGGTATTTATTATGATGGAATATAGGCTGAACTGGATGGACAAATGTCTTTTTTCGGCCTTACTAACTATGTTACTATGTTACTATGTTACTCTATCTCATCCTGAGCCTGACAAAGAGCCAGCAAATTTTTTTCTGCCTGATACACTGAATTAGGCTCATCGTACAGCAACCCAAGAGCCAGGAAAAACGCATCGATATTACTCAATGCAGGATCTCCTGACGCAAGAGAAAACGCCCAGTCTGTTATGTTTGCTAATGACAGGTGTTATGAAGGCAATCCAGAAACACAGTGTGCTTAGCGATCAGAGCGCACACAGTGATCTGACAAATACCCAAAAATACAAGAACGAGCTCTGAGACGTGGAAACTCTGTAGACTGCACACCTGATCCTATCCTAAACACAACTAAAAGCGGCTGTGGATTGCGCCTAACAACTACCTAGGCAACTCGGCACAGCCTAAGAAACTAGCTAGCCTGAAGATAGAAAAATAGGCCTGACTTGCCCCAGAGAAATTCCCCAAAGGAAAAGGCAGCCCCCCACATATAATGACTGTGAGTAAGATGAAAAGACAAAACGTAGGGATGAAATAGATTCAGCAAAGTGGGGCCCGATATTCTAGGACAGAGCGAGGACAGTAAAGCGAACTTTGCAGTCTACAAAAAACCCTAAAGCAAAACCACGCAAAGGGGGCAAAAAAAACCCACCGTGCCGAACTAACGGCACGGCGGTACACCCTTTGCGTCTCAGAGCTTCCAGCAAAACAAAAGACAAGCTGGACAGAAAAAAAACAACAAAAAAGCAAAAAGCACTTAGCTATACAGAGCAGCAGGTCACAGGAACAATCAGGAGAAGCTCAGATCCAACACTGAAACATTGACAAGGAGCAAGGATAGCAGCATCAGGCGGAATTAAGTGATAAAGCAGTTAACGAGCTCACCAGAACACCTGAGGGAGGAAGCTCAGAAGCTGCAGTACCACTTGTGACCACAGGAGTGAATTCAGCCACAGAATTCACAACAGTACCCCCCCCTTGAGGAGGGGTCACCGAACCCTCACCAGAGCCCCCAGGCCGACCAGGATGAGCCGCATGAAAGGCACAAACAAGATCGGAAGCATGAACATCAGAGGCAAAAACCCAGGAATTATCTTCCTGAGCATAACCCTTCCATTTAACCAGATACTGGAGTTTCCGTCTAGAAACATGAGAATCCAAAATCTTCTCCACAATATACTCCAATTCCCCCTCCACCAAAACCGGGGCAGGAGGCTCAACAGATGGAACCATAGGTGCCACGTATCTCCGCAACAACGACCTATGGAATACATTATGTATGGAAAAGGAGTCTGGGAGGGTCAAACGAAAAGACACAGGATTGAGAACCTCAGAAATCCTATACGGACCAATAAAACGAGGTTTAAATTTAGGAGAGGAAACCTTCATAGGAATATGACGAGAAGATAACCAAACCAGATCCCCAACACGAAGTCGGGGACCCACACGGCGTCTGCGATTAGCGAAAAGTTGAGCCTTCTCCTGGGACAAGATCAAATTGTCCACTACCTGAGTCCAGATCTGCTGCAACCTATCCACCACAGAATCCACACCAGGACAGTCCGAAGACTCAACCTGTCCTGAAGAGAAACGAGGATGGAACCCAGAATTGCAAAAAAATGGAGAAACCAAGGTAGCCGAGCTGGCCCGATTATTAAGGGCGAACTCAGCCAACGGCAAAAAGGACACCCAATCATCCTGGTCTGCAGAAACAAAACATCTCAGATATGTTTCCAAGGTCTGATTGGTTCGTTCGGTCTGGCCATTAGTCTGAGGATGGAAAGCCGAGGAAAAGGATAGGTCAATGCCCATCCTACCACAAAAGGCTCGCCAAAACCTTGAAACAAACTGGGAACCTCTGTCAGAAACAATATTCTCAGGAATGCCATGCAACCGAACCACATGCTGAAAGAACAAAGGTACCAAATCAGAGGAGGAAGGCAATTTAGCCAAGGGCACCAGATGGACCATTTTAGAAAAGCGATCACAGACCACCCAAATGACTGACATCTTTTGAGAAACGGGGAGGTCAGAAATGAAATCCATCGAAATATGTGTCCAAGGCCTCTTTGGGACCGGCAAGGGCAAAAGCAACCCACTGGCACGAGAACAGCAGGGCTTAGCCCTAGCACAAATCCCACAGGACTGCACAAAAGTACGTACATCCCGTGACAGAGATGGCCACCAGAAGGATCTAGCCACTAACTCTCTGGTACCAAAGATTCCAGGATGACCAGCCAACACCGAACAATGAAGTTCAGAGATAAGTTTATTAGTCCACCTATCAGGGACGAACAGTTTCTCTGCTGGACAACGATCAGGTTTATTCGCCTGAAATTTTTGCAGCACCCGCCGCAAATCAGGGGAGATGGCAGACACAATGACTCCTTCCTTGAGGATACCCGCTGGCTCAGATAAACCCGGAGAGTCGGGCACAAAACTCCTAGACAGAGCATCCGCCTTCACATTTTTAGAGCCCGGAAGGTACGAAATCACAAAGTCGAAGCGGGCAAAAAATAACGACCAACGGGCCTGTCTAGGATTCAAGCGCTTGGCAGACTCGAGATAAGTCAAGTTCTTATGATCAGTCAATACCACCACGCGATGCTTAGCTCCTTCAAGCCAATGACGCCACTCCTCGAATGCCCACTTCATGGCCAGCAACTCTCGATTGCCCACATCATAATTACGCTCAGCGGGCGAAAACTTCCTGGAAAAGAAAGCACATGGTTTCATCACTGAGCAATCAGAACCTCTCTGTGACAAAACCGCCCCTGCTCCAATCTCAGAAGCATCAACCTCGACCTGGAACGGAAGAGAAACATCTGGCTGACACAACACAGGGGCAGAACAAAAACGACGCTTCAACTCCTGAAAAGATTCCACAGCAGCAGAAGACCAATTAACCAAATCAGCACCCTTCTTGGTCAAATCGGTCAATGGTTTGGCAATGCTAGAAAAATTACAGATGAAGCGACGATAAAAATTAGCAAAGCCCAGGAACTTTTGCAGACTTTTCAGAGATGTCGGCTGAATCCAATCCTGGATGGCTTGGACCTTAACTGGATCCATCTCGATAGTAGAAGGGGTAAAGATGAACCCCAAAAATGAAACTTTCTGCACACCGAAGAGACACTTTGATCCCTTCACAAACAAAGAGTTAGCACGCAGGACCTGAAAAACCATTCTGACCTGCTTCACATGAGACTCCCAATCATCTGAGAAGATCAAAATGTCATCCAAGTAAACAATCAGGAATTTATCCAGATACTCACGGAAGATGTCATGCATTAAAGACTGAAACACAGATGGAGCATTGGCAAGTCCGAACGGCATCACTAGATACTCAAAATGACCCTCGGGCGTATTGAATGCAGTTTTCCATTCATCTCCTTGCCTGATTCTCACCAGATTATACGCACCACGAAGATCTATCTTAGTGAACCAACTAGCCCCCTTAATCCGAGCAAACAAGTCAGATAACAATGGCAAGGGATACTGAAATTTAACAGTGATCTTATTAAGAAGGCGGTAATCAATACACGGTCTCAGCGAACCATCCTTCTTGGCTACAAAGAAGAACCCTGCTCCCAGTGGTGATGACGATGGGCGAATATGTCCCTTCTCCAGGGATTCCTTCACATAACTGCGCATAGCGGCGTGTTCGGGCACGGATAAATTAAATAATCGACCTTTAGGGAATTTACTACCAGGAATCAAATTGATAGCACAATCACAATCCCTATGCGGAGGTAGAGCATCGGACTTGGGCTCTTCAAATACATCCTGATAATCAGACAAGAACTCTGGGACCTCAGAAGGGGTGGATGACGAAATCGACAAAAATGGAACATCACCATGTACCCCCTGACAACCCCAGCTGGATACCGACATGGAATTCCAATCCAATACTGGATTATGGGTTTGTAGCCATGGCAACCCCAACACGACCACATCATGCAGATTATGCAACACCAGAAAGCGAATAACTTCCTGATGTGCAGGAGCCATGCACATGGTCAGCTGGGCCCAGTATTGAGGTTTATTCTTGGCCAAAGGTGTAGCATCAATTCCTCTCAATGGAATAGGACACCGCAAAGGCTCCAAGAAAAACCCACAACGTTTAGCATAATCCAAATCCATCAGATTCAGGGCAGCGCCCGAATCCACAAACGCCATGACAGAAAACGACGACAAAGAGCATATCAAGGTAATGGACAGAAGGAATTTGGACTGTACAGTACCAATGACGGCAGACCTAGCGGACCGCTTAGTGCGCTTAGGACAATCAGAAATAGCATGAGTGGAATCACCACAGTAGAAACACAGACCATTCAGACGTCTGTATTCCTGCCGTTCAACTCTGGTCATAGTCCTATCGCACTGCATAGGCTCAGGTTTAACCTCAGGCAGTACCGCCAAATGGTGCACAGATTTACGCTCGCGCAAGCGTCGACCGATCTGAATGGCCAAAGACAAAGACTCATTCAAACCAGCAGGCATAGGAAATCCCACCATGACATCCTTAAGAGCCTCAGAGAGACCCTTTCTGAACAAAGCTGCCAGCGCAGATTCATTCCACTGAGTGAGTACTGACCATTTCCTAAATTTCTGACAATATACTTCTATATCATCCTGACCCTGACACAAAGCCAGCAAATTTTTCTCAGCCTGATCCACTGAATTAGGCTCATCGTACAGCAATCCGAGCGCCAGGAAAAACGCATCGACACTACTCAATGCAGGGTCTCCTGGCGCAAGAGAAAATGCCCAGTCTTGAGGGTCGCCACGCAAAAAAGAAATAATAATCAAAACCTGTTGAATAGGATTACCAGAAGAATGAGGTTTCAAGGCCAGAAATAGCTTACAATTATTTTTGAAACTTAGAAACTTAGTTCTATCTCCAAAAAACAAATCAGGAATAGGAATTCTTGGTTCTAACATAGATTTCTGATCAATAGTATCTTGAATTTTTTGTACATTTATAACGAGATTATCCATTGAAGAGCACAGACCCTGAATATCCATGTCCACACCTGTGTCCAGAATCACCCAAATGTCTAGGGGAAAAAAAAAAAGTGAACACAGAGCAGAAAAAAAAAAAAAAATGATGTCAGAACTTTTTCTTTCCCTCTATTGAGAATCATTAGTTGGCTCCTTGTACTGTTATGTTTGCTAATGACAGGTGTTATGAAGGCAATCCAGAAACACAGTGTGCTTAGCGATCAGAGCGCACACAGTGATCTGACAAATACCCAAAAATACAAGAACGAGCTCTGAGACGTGGAAACTCTGTAGACTGCACACCTGATCCTATCCTAAACACAACTAAAAGCGGCTGTGGATTGCGCCTAACAACTACCTAGGCAACTCGGCACAGCCTAAGAAACTAGCTAGCCTGAAGATAGAAAAATAGGCCTGACTTGCCCCAGAGAAATTCCCCAAAGGAAAAGGCAGCCCCCCACATATAATGACTGTGAGTAAGATGAAAAGACAAAACGTAGGGATGAAATAGATTCAGCAAAGTGGGGCCCGATATTCTAGGACAGAGCGAGGACAGTAAAGCGAACTTTGCAGTCTACAAAAAACCCTAAAGCAAAACCACGCAAAGGGGGCAAAAAAAACCCACCGTGCCGAACTAACGGCACGGCGGTACACCCTTTGCGTCTCAGAGCTTCCAGCAAAACAAAAGACAAGCTGGACAGAAAAAAAACAACAAAAAAGCAAAAAGCACTTAGCTATACAGAGCAGCAGGTCACAGGAACAATCAGGAGAAGCTCAGATCCAACACTGAAACATTGACAAGGAGCAAGGATAGCAGCATCAGGCGGAGTTAAGTAATGAAGCAGTTAACGAGCTCACCAGAACACCTGAGGGAGGAAGCTCAGAAGCTGCAGTACCACTTGTGACCACAGGAGTGAATTCAGCCACAGAATTCACAACACCAGTCCTGAGGGTCACCGCGCAAAAAAGAAATGACGATCCTAACCTGTTGAATTGGGTCACCAGAAGAGCGAGGTTTCAAAGCCAGAAATAGTTTAGAATTATTTTTGAAACTCAGAAATTTAGTTCTATCTCCAAAAAACAAATCTGGAATAGGAATTCTCGGTTCAAGCAAAGAATTCTGGACCACAAAATCTTGAATATTTTGAACTCTTGCCATGAGCTGATCCACACATGAAGACAGACCTTTAATGTCCATTGCTACACCTGTGTCCTGAACCACCCAAATGTCTAGGGGAAAAAAAAAGACAAAACACAGTGCAAAGAAAAAAAAATGGTCTCAGAACTTCTTTTTTCCCTCTATTGAGAATCATTAGCACTTTTGGCTTCCTGTACTGTTATGAAAGGCAATTCAGAATCACAATGGACATGGAGGTCAGAGCACATACAGTGAACTGACAATAACCCAAAATAATAGAACAAGCTCTGAGACGTGGGAACTCTGCAGACCGCAATCCCTAAGCCTATCAAACCACACTAAAGGTAGCCGTGGAGCGCTCCTGACCAGAACCTAGGCGCCTCGTCACAGCCTGAGAAACTAGCTAATCCTGAAGATAGAAAAATAAGCCTACCTTGCCTCAGAGAAATTCCCCAAAGGAAAAGGCAGCCCCCCACATATAATGACTGTGAGTAAGATGAAAACACAAACATAGAGATGAAACAGATTTAGCAAAGTGAGGCCCGACTAGCTGAACAGAACGAGGATAGGGAAGATAACTTTGCGGTCAGCACAAAAACCTATAAAAAACCACGCAGAGGGGACAAAAAGACCCTCCGCACCGACTAACGGTACGGAGGTGGTCCCTCTGCGTCTCAGAGCTTCCAGCAGGCGAGAAAAACCAATAAAGCAAGCTGGACAGAAAAATAGCAACAAAATAACATAAGCAAAACTTAGCTTTGCAGAGCAGCAGGCCACAGGAATGATCCAGGGAAAAAACAAGTCCCACACTGAAACATTGACAGGAAGCATAGATCAAAGCATCAGGTGGAGTTAAGTAGAGAAGAAGCTAACGAGCTCACCAGATCACCTGAGGGAGGAAACTCAGAAGCTGCAGTACCACTTTCCTCCACAAACGGAAGATCCCAGAGAGAATCAGGCGAAGTACCACTTGTGACCACAGGAGTGAACTCTGCCACAGAATTCACAACACCCAGCCAGCTTCCGCCAGACTGGTGCTGCCTGGGTGAAACCCAGCTCGCTTCTCCCTAACTTCCTATCCAGACCACCAGCTTTACCTAATTGTGAGGAGTGCCCTAATAAATAGGAGCATAGCTCCCCCTGGTGGACTGGAGTATGAAGTGTGTTGAATGGTTTGTGATACCTGGTAAAGTGATCTCCTTTATTGCCTTCAGATGTAACATCACTTCCCCTGGTGGAAGAACGACATTACTGCAAAGACCAGGACCCTGGGGCACTGCACGTGCCCCTGCCGGCGCTTGTTAAACAGGTTAGATTTAACAGATTCATCAGAGCCAGGGACCTGACTCTTGACGATCAGAGAGTCATAGACTTTTCCAGAGTTGGGCTATTAGTAGTAGTGGTACTGATGTGGAAGCAGCTTTTGCAAATGTGTTAACAGGAGTTGCAGCCATATTGATTGTCACTTTTGAATCACCTTCTCAGAAGCAGACAACCAGTTGTCATTTTGGTAAGAGTAACAGTTTCACCTTTAGTTAGCTAATCTAAAAGTAACAGCAGGGTGTAAAGGCGGAAATCCTTTTTGTATTGGCAGATTTGGTGGAACCCACCAATAATCTCATGTCTAAAATAGAAGTGTCCATACAGCGCAGCCGAACGTGCATGTATCCAGAATATGGAGGGAAAGGTACGCATGTGCCAGACACCTCTAAGGTTGCTTATCTCTCATGGGAGTGAAGAATTCGTCTTTCTTTGCAGTCAGAGAAGAGTTGAGAGGCCACCATACAAATAATCTAGTTGTCCAGTCCTGCCACAATTGTCAGGAGCTTATTGTATGATCACCTTATATTCACACATCAGTGTGAAATGTCCATGCACTGTTCAATTTTTTATGGGTAGGTTTGATTTTTTTTTTTTGTTTTATTTTGAATGGGGCAAAAGGGGGGTGATTTGAAGTTTTATATTATTTTTATTTTTTTAATATTTTTAAAAACTTTTTTTTTAACTTTTGGCATGCTTCAATAGTCTCCATGGGAGAGTAGAAGCTGCCATAACCCGATCGGCTCAGATACATACAGGCGATGATCAGATTGCCTGTATGTAGCAGAATTGCTCACTTGCTATGAGCGCTGACAACCGGGCGGCGCTCATAGCAATCCGGCAGTGACAACCATAGAGGTCTGCTGGAGACCTCTGGCTGTCATGCCAACGCACCTTTGACACACGATCACGTGATGAGGTCACCAATGGGCGGGATTTCCGGCACGCTTGCTGGAAGAGCACGTTAAATGCTGTCAGAGATTGACAGTGGCATTTAACTAGTTAACAGCCGCGGGTGGATCGCGATTCTACCCGCGACTGTTAGAGGCACGTGTCAGCTGTTCAAAACAGCTGATGTGCCAGAAAAGATGTGTGCTCATGTGTGGAGGCCACATCAAAGGGAGGGAGTCCGACATCGGCGTACTATTACTCCGATATCGGAAAGGGGTTAAAGATCCAATTTCGGACAGCCGATCCCTTTGTTCTCCCTGAGATAAGCTACTATCAAAGATGTCTCATAGAGAACACAGGAGAGCTTGGCAGAGCATCTTCCATTCCGAAAAGAAACAACAAATTGAAACCAGATGGCTCCCATATAAATCAATGGAGCCCCACTGCTTCCATTTGAAACAGGACTGCAAAGATGCCAACTCCGCTTATTCTTTAAAATGGAAATGTTAAATGGAAATGTGGTCAGGTTCTAAACAAGTCCTGGCACTTTAGTCTTGATCCTTATTTTGGGGTGTATACCAGCAGTTTGGCCATGTCCCTTGTTGGCAAATGCTCACCGCTTTGGATATGTGAGTAATATATCTATAATATAACGCTGGGAGCGTCACTCTGTCCGAAGCCTTTATAGACTGCGCAGGCGCAAGCGCCGGCGCAGTCTGGCCCCCACAGAGTGACGCTCCTAGGAGATCGCGGTATGCGTAAGCACTGAACGCATACCGCAATCTCCACCGGAGAGTCAGGGACCGCCAGGAGGGTAAGTATATTCACCTTTCCCCGTTCCAGCGCTGCGTGCGGCTCCGTCTCCCGGCTCCTCTGCTGTGACAGTTCAGAGGGCGCGATGACGCGCTTAATGCGCGCCGGCGCCGCCCTCTGACCAGTCACAGGCAGAGGAGCCGGAGTGTGTCTTCAAGAAAATGGCGCCGGAAAGCGCGGACTGCGCAGGCGCCGATTCCTGCTGCCGGAATCGGCGCCTGCGCAGTCCGCGCTTTCCGGCGCCATTTTCTTGAAGACACACCTGCAGTGGAGCTGGACGATAGGTGAGTATGGTATATTTTTTTTTATATGGCAGCAGCATACGGGGGCATACACACTGGAGCGTCTTATGGGGGGCATATAATACAATGGTGGTGCAGGATGGGAGCAGCACATGACAGAACGGGGGCATGATGGCAGCAGCACATGACAGAACGGGCGCAGGATGGCAGCAGCACATGACAGAACGGGCGCAGGATGGCAGCAGCACATGACAGAACGGGCGCAGGATGGCAGCAGCACATGACAGAACGGGCGCAGAATGGCAGCAGCACATGACAGAACGGGCGCAGGATGGGAGCAGCACATGACAGAACGGGCGCAGGATGGCAGCAGCACATGACAGAACGGGCGCAGGATGGCAGCAGCACATGACAGAACGGGCGCAGGATGGAAGCAGCACATGACAGAACGGGCGCAGGATGGCAGCAGCACATGACAGAACGGGCGCAGGATGGGAGCAGCACATGACAGAACAGGAGAGCAGGATGGGAGCAGCACATGACAGAACGGGGGCGCAGGATGGGAGCAGCACATGACAGAACGGGGGCGCAGGATGGGAGCAGCACATGACAGAACGGGGGCGCAGGATGGGAGCAGCACATGACAGGATGGGGGCGCAGGATGGCAGCAGCACATGACAGAACGGGGGCGCAGGATGGCAGCAGCACATGACAGAACGGGCGCAGGATGGCAGCAGCACATGACAGAACGGGCGCAGGATGGCAGCAGCACATGACAGAACGGGCGCAGAATGGCAGCAGCACATGACAGAACGGGCGCAGGATGGGAGCAGCACATGACAGAACGGGCGCAGGATGGCAGCAGCACATGACAGAACGGGCGAAGGATGGGAGCAGCACATGACAGAACAGGGGAGCTGGATGGGAGCAGCACATGACAGAACGGGGGAGCAGGATGGGAGCAGCACATGACAGAACGGGGGCGCAGGATGGGAGCAGCACATGACAGAACGGGGGCGCAGGATGGGTGCAGCACATGACAGGATGGGAGCAGCAAATGATAGAATGGAGGCGCAGGATGGGAGCAGCACATGACAGAACGGGCGCAGGATGGCAGCAGCACATGACAGAACGGGCGCAGGATGGCAGCAGCACATGACAGAATGGGCGCAGGATGGGAGCAGCACATGACAGAACTGGTGCAGGATGGCAGCAGCACATGACAGAACGGGCGCAGGATGGCAGCAGCACATGACAGAACGGGCGCAGGATGGCAGCAGCACATGACAGAACGGGCGCAGGATGGCAGCAGCACATGACAGAACGGGCGCAGGATGGGAGCAGCACATGACAGAACGGGCGCAGGATGGCAGCAGCACATGACAGAACGGGCGAAGGATGGGAGCAGCACATGACAGAACAGGGGAGCAGAATGGGAGCAGCACATGACAGAACGGGGGCGCAGGATGGGAGCAGCACATGACAGAACGGGGGCGCAGGATGGGAGCAGCACATGACAGAACGGGGGCGCAGGATGGGTGCAGCACATGACAGGATGGGAGCAGCAAACGATAGAATGGAGGCACAGGATGGGAGCAGCACATGACAGAACGGGCGCAGGATGGCAGCAGCACATGACAGAACGGGCGCAGGATGGCAGCAGCACATGACAGAATGGGCGCAGGATGGGAGCAGCACATGACAGAACGGGCGCAGGATGGCAGCAGCACATGACAGAACGGGCACAGGATGGGAGCAGCACATGACAGAACAGGAGAGCAGGATGGGAGCAGCACATGACAGAACGGGGGCGCAGGATGGGAGCAGCACATGACAGAACGGGGGCGCAGGATGGGAGCAGCACATGACAGAATGGGGGCGCAGGATGGGAGCAGCACATGACAGGATGGGGGCGCAGGATGGCAGCAGCACATGACAGAACGGGGGCGCAGGATGGCCGCAGCACATGACAGAACGGGGGCGCAGGATGGGTGCAGCACATGACAGAATGGGGGCGCAAGATGGGTGCAGCACATGACAGAATGGGGGCACAGGATGGGAGCAGCACATGACAGAATGGGCGCAGGATGGCAGCAGCACATGACAGGATGGGGACGCAGGATGGAGCAGCACATGACAGGATGGGGACGCAGGATGGAGCAGCACATACCAGGATGGAGACCATATACCAATATAAATGCTCGCCACCCGGGCGTAGAACGGGTTCAATAGCTAGTAAAGAATATATTGCGGTAAGAAGGTGCGCAGTCCACGTGAAATCACCTTTGTGTTATATAAATCTCTACCTTATCTTCATATTCTTTTTCAGTTTCAAGTTAGACAGAATTAGTTGTATTTTTAGCTAAAGCAATGTAGCTAGTGATCATAGAAAGACAGTTACTACAGCTGTGACTGTATACATCCTGTTATACAGAGTGAGAAAAAGATGATACAACTTAAAGAGGAACTACTTTGTGTTTTACAAGAATTCATGCCAGGCTAGACACCAAAAGAAATAAGGTCCCCAAATATTTATTCTTTCAACAATACTAATTATATTGATCAGAGGCATAGCTAGGGTTTTGGGCTTCTGAGTGGGCCCCTAACCAGGTAACCTTGATTACAACTCGGTGACGCGCCCTAATAGTGGATGTAGGAGAACCTCAGCAGACGACAGCGCTGTTACTGAAAATATTCTCTATATAAAGACCAATATGGATATTACCAACATACAGTATGGTCAGTGGTAAATACCAGCCCTACAGAACATATAAAAGATCACTGCACAGTTACAGATGGTGACTTACCGCTGACGTCCTTTCTGATGGAATCGTTCATTTTTCCCGTCTTTTCCATTTGACCCAGATCGACATGATTGACAACTTCTTCTGGCAACGACTCACCTGCAGAGAATACAGCAAAGACACATTTCACTTCTCAAATTCCAGCCATCACCATCTATTCCCAACCTGCACAAACTCCTCATCCTGCTCACACCCCAATACTGAGCCGCTGCTGCTGTATGTGTCCCTATTACTGCACCTGGTACCCTAATACTGAGCCGCTGCTGCCGTATGTGTCCCTATTACTGCACCTGATACCCCAATACTGAGCCGCTGCTGCCGTATGTGTCCCTATTACTGCCCGATACCCCAAAACTGAGCTGCTGCTGCCGTGTGTGTCCCTATTACTGCACCTGATACCCCAATAGTGAGCCACTGCTGCTGTATGTGACCCTATTACCGCACCTGATACCCCAATACTGAGCCGCTGCTGCCGTATGTGACCCTATTACTGCACCTGATACCCCAATACTGAGCTGCTGCTGCCGTATGTGTCCCTATTACTGCACCTGATACCCGAATACTGAGCCGCTGCTGCCATATGTGACCCAATTACTGCACCCGATACCCCAATACTGAGCCGCTGCTGCCGTATGTGACCCTATTACTGCACCTGATACCCCAATACTGAGCCGCTGCTGTCGTATGTGTCCCTATTACTGCACCTGATACCCCAATACTGAGCCGCTGCTGCCGTATGTGTCCCTATTACTGCCCGTGATACCCCAATACTGAGCCGCTGCTGTCGTATGTGTCCCTATTACTGCACCTGATACCCCAATACTGAGCCGCTGCTGCCGTATGTGTCCCTATTACTGCCCGTGATACCCCAATACTGAGCCGCTGCTGCCGTATGTGTCCCTATTACTGCACCTGATACCCCAATACTGAGCCGCTGCTGCCATATGTGACCCTATTACTGCACCTGATACCCCAATACTGAGCCGCTGCTGCCATATGTGACCCTATTACTGCACCTGATACCCCAATACTGAGCCGCTGCTGCCGTATGTGACCCTATTACTGCACCTGATACCCCAATACTGAGCCGCTGCTGCCGTATGTGTCCCTATTACTGCACCTGATACCCCAATACTGAGCCGCTGCTGCCATATGTGACCCTATTACTGCACCTGATACCCCAATACTGAGCCGCTGCTGCTGAATGTGTCCCTATTACTGCACCTGATACCCCAATACTGAGCCGCTGCTGCCATATGTGTCCCTATTACTACACCTGATACCCCAATACTGAGCCGCTGCTGAATGTGTCCCTATTACTGCACCCGATACCCCAAAACTGAGACGCTGCTGCCGTATGTGTCCCTATTACTACACCTGCTACCCCAATACTGAGCCGCTGCTGCCGTATGTGTCCCTATTACTGCCCCTGATACCCCAATACTGAGCCGCTGCTGCCGTATGTGTCCCTATTACTGCCCGTGATACCCCAATACTGAGCCGCTGCTGCCGTATGTGTCCCTATTACTGCCCGTGATACCCCAATACTGAGCCGCTGCTGCCGTATGTGTCCCTATTACTGCACTTGATACCCCAATACTGAGCCGCTGCTGCAGTATGTGACCCTATTAGGCTAGTTTCACACTAGCGTTTCCCTGATGTGTGGCAGGCTGCGGACTTCCTCCGTGAAGCCCCACCCTCAGCCGCACCTCCGCTGCTAGCTCCGCCTACATCTGCATGCAGCCCGCATGCGGCCTGCGTACCTATATTTAACATTAGGTTCGCAGGTCGTGCGGCTGTATGCGGATGGTGCCGCATGCGTCGTTTTGACGATGCGGAAAAAAAAATGCTACTTGTTGCGTCTCCGCTGGTTGCCGCATTGTCAAAATGACTCATGCGGCACCATCCGTATACAGCCGCACAACCTGCGTACCTAATGTTAAATATAGGTACGCAGGCTGCATGCGGGCCGCATGCAGATGTAGGTGGAGCTAGCAACGGAGGTGCGGCTGAGGGCGGGGCTTCACGGAGGAAGTCCGCAGGCCGCCGCACATCAGGGAAACGCTAGTGTGAAACTAGCCTTACTGCACCTGATACCCCAATACTGAGCCGCTGCTGCCATATGTGTCCCTATTACTACACCTGATACCCCAATACTGAGCCGCTGCTGCCATATGTGTCCCTATTGCTACACCTGATACCCCAATACTGAGCCGCTGCTGCCGTATGTGTCCCTATTACTACACCTGATACCCCAATACTGAGCCGCTCCTGCCGTATGTGTCCCTATTACTACACCTGCTGTGTGGTTCTCTATGCCCTCTAAATGCTAAAGCAACACTCTACAATATAGTAATGCCAGGTGCAATTGCCCTAGAAAACAGTGCCCATATTTTGCCGCTAGAAAGTAATAATGTCCTGTGTGCCCTTTTGATAGCCACAGTAACCTGAGTTCCCCTATAACAATAATTGCCTACTTTACATTTAATAAAGCTCTGGGTCTGCCCCTGTACAGCTCCCCTTTACACAGCTTGATGGTCTATTATACACAGTATAATGCACCCACACAGTATACTGACTCCTTAGTAGCCCCCAAACTGTTTGATGGCTCCAACAATGTATAATGACCCCCACACTGTAATCTCCATACTGTATGATGGCCCCCTTGATAGCCTCCATATACAGTAGCATAATGCACCAAATAGTCCACAATATAGTATAATGCACTCCCCATAGGCAGACTCTATAGCATACGGCAGCCCCCATATGCAGACACTGTAATAAGGCAGCACCCCTTAGGCAGACCCTGTAATAAGGCAGCACCCGTATAGTCAGACCCTGTAATAAGGCAG
This sequence comes from Ranitomeya imitator, assembly GCF_032444005.1. Lineage (NCBI taxonomy): Eukaryota > Metazoa > Chordata > Amphibia > Anura > Dendrobatidae > Ranitomeya > Ranitomeya imitator. The sequence goes on along the minus strand of NC_091287.1, from coordinate 112,783,171 downwards.
ACCCCCATAGGCAGACCCTGTAATGAGGCAGCCCCTACAGTCAGACCCTGTAATAAGGCAGCAGCACCCATTAAAAAAACAAATACTCACCTCTCTTCTTCCTGGTTCCTGCGCTGCTCCCGCTGATCTCCTGACAGCGGGCGTCGGGCAGTGACGTCATGGCGCCCCTGTCAGTGTCAGCGACATCAGACGCCGACACTGACAGGGGGATGATGGGAGAAGGAGTGCAGCACTACTTCTCCCATCAATGTGATCAGCTGTATCGGCTAAATGCCGGTACAGCTGATCTTCCGATGACGGCAGGGGGCCCAGAGCTAGCCCAGGGCCCTCCCGCCTGCTCAGGGGCCCCATAGCGGCCAGCGGCAGAGCAAGGAGATCGATTCTCCCTGCTCCGCCGCAGAATGTAACTGTATCGGTGCGCACAGAGCGCCAATACAGTTACAGTAGCGTAACTCCGGGTGGGCCCCCTCAGAGCACCAGGCCCGGGGCCACCGCTCCATCTGCCCCCTTCCCCCCTGTAGCAATGCTACTGATATTGATACAAGAAGGGTTCTACATTTAAAGCGAATCTGTCAGCAGGTATTTGCTTTTTAATATGAGAGCAGCATGAAGTAGAAGCAAAGGGGCAGTAGCCCTGATTCCAGGGATGTGTCACTTATTAGCTTGTGTGTTGTAGTTTAAATACAATCAGTGGTTTATTAGCCGGAGATTATTACTAGAGGACTAGGTTTCTGCAAGCCAAACAAGCTGATCTGTATAAACACACAACCACTGATTGGCAGGTTGTTGACAATGTATAGTGCACACAAGAAGCTGCCAATTGGGGGGATGGGCGAGGTTATACACAGCTCAGCAGCAAAAACAGGGATTCTATCCAAACTACACCAAGTTCAGTAAGTGACACATCCCTTGAATCAGGATCTCTGCCCCTACATCATGCTGCTCTCACATTACATAACAAAAGCTTGCTGACAGATTTCTTTCAATGAATAGTATAACAATGGCATGGCTTTTTCTGCTGCTATAAAGGACCTATTATCTTGTAAGAAGGTGATTTTTTTTATGTATGGTCCATTGTCCCCAAGTCAAAGTTTCTAATTTTAAGTGCTTCTTCACAGGACTGAATTTTCATGAAAAACAATATTTGCAATTGGACCAGTGTTATGTAATGAGGCAGTGCAGATTTTCACTTTTTTCAAGGACCAAATCTACATGTGAAAATAATCAGCCTGCAGTAGTTTTTTCCATAAATTGGATGGTGCTCACCTATTTAAGTCTATGGCTGCGTGAAAAAAAATGGATCCTATACAAAACATACTTTTTTACGGATGACCTGCAGAATGAACCAGGACCTTGAACCTTGCAACACAGGAAGTTCTACTACTGGGAAGATGCTTAGCATGAACTACGGATGCCTTGGTCAATGAACCTACACATGCTAATTGTGCTTGTACAGAAGAGACCAAAACTTTGGGAAGGCAGGGAGCTCTCCTACACGGACTGGCACAAAAAGCATATATTTGCCAACAGCTGTTATTCCAATATGATAGCAGCAGGCCTGTTGTTAAAAGTACAAGAATTCAAAGGTACTCTGACTGGCTGTCTCCTCTCTATCTATATACAGTTGTGCTCAAAAGTTTACATACCCCAGCAGAATTTTTTATTTCTTGGCCTTTTTTCAGAGAATATGAATGATAACACCAAAACTTTTTCTCCACTCATGGCTAGTGGTTGGGTGAAGCCATTTATTGTCAAACTACTGTGTTTTCTCTTTGTAAATTACAATGACAACCCATAAACATCCAAATGACCCTTATCAAATGTTTACATACCCCATTTCTTAATACTGTGTATTGCCCCCTCTAACATCAATGACAGCTTGAAGTCTTTTGTGGTAGTTGTGGGTGAGATTCTTTATTTTCTTAGATGGTAAAGCTGCCCACTCTTCTTGACAAAAAGCCTCCAGTTCCTGTAAATTCCATGAACTGCGCGCTTGAGATGTCCCCAGAGTGGCTCAATGATACTGAGGTCAGGAGACTGAGATGGCCACTCCAGAACCTTCACTTTGGTCTGCTGTAGCCAATGACAGGTCGATTTGGCCTTGTGTTTTGGATCATTCTCATGTTGGAACGTCCAAGTTTGTCCCATGCGTAGCTTCAGGGCTGATGAGTGCGAATTGCCTCCAGTATTTGCTGATAATGTGCTGCATTCATCTTTCCTTCAACTTTGACAAAGTTTCCTCTGCCTTTGTAGCTCACACATCCCTAAAACATCAGCGATCCATCTCTGTGCTTTACAGTAGGAATGGTGTTCCTTTGATCATAAGTTTTGTTGACCTCTCTCCAAATGTAACGTTTATGATTGTGGCCAAAAAATTAAATTTTGGTCTCATCACTTCAAATTACCTTGTTCCAGAAGTTTTGAGGCTTGTCTCCGTGCTGTTTTGCGTAATGTAGGCGAGATACTTTGTGGCATTTGCTCTGTAATGGCTTTCTTCTGGAGACTCGACCATGCAGCCCATTTTTCTTCAAGTGCCTCCTTATTGTGAATCTTGAAACAGCCACAATGCTAGTTTTCAGCGAGTCCTGTATTTCAGCTGTTGTTATTTGTGAGTTTTCCTTTGCATCCCGAACAATTTTCCTGGCAGTTGTAGATGACATTTTTGTTGGTCTACCTGACCGTGGTTTTGTTTTTACAGAGCCCCTGATTTTCCATTTATTAATCACAGTTTGAACGCTGCTGACTGGCATTATCAATTCCTTGGATATCTTTTTGTATCCCTTTCCTGTTTTATACAGTTTAACTACCTTTTCCCATAGATCCGTTGACAATTCTTTTGCTTTCCCCCTGACTCCCAATCCAGAAATGTCAGTAGCTAGAGGAAAGATGTAAGAGTCTGTCTAGATCCCAGAAACTCACTCAGCTTTTACGCACAAATACTGATTACAAGCAAACAGGTCACAGGTGAGGATGTTACCTTTAGTATCCATTCAAACCCATCTGTGTCAACTTCTGTGCATGTTATCACGCCAAAATCACCTGTGTATGAAAACTTTTCATCAGGGTCATTTGGATGTTTTGGGTTGTCATTATGATTTAAAAAGAGAAAACACAATAGTTTGACAATAAATGGCTTCACCCAACCTCTAAGGCTGTGTGCACACGTTGCAGTTTTTCGCTATAAAAATGCTATAAAAACGTTATAAAAACGCTATAAAAACACATACATTATGCATCCCATCATTTAGAATGCATCCCGCAATTTTTGTGCAAATGATGCGTTTTTTCCGTGAAAAAAATGCATTGCGGTAAAAAACGCAGCATGTTCATTAATTTTGCGGTTGTTTTGCGGATTTCCCACTATATTATTGCATTGGGAACCTCCGGAAAAATCCGCCAAAAATCGCACTAAAAACGCTCCAAAAACATGGTAAAAACGCGGTAAAAATGCATGCGGATTTCTTGCAGAAAATGTCCTGTTTCGCTCAGGAAATTTCTGCAAGAAATCCTGAACGTGTGCACATAGCCTAACAATGAGTTGAGAAAAAGATTTGGTGTTATCATTCATAGTCTCTGAAAAAAGGCCAAGAAAGCAAAAACTCTGCTGGGGTATGTAAACTTTTGAGCACAGCTGTATATAGTGGCTTGCAAAAGTGTTTGACCACCTCCATCTTGGCTTTTTACCTATTTTGTTACATTACAACCTGTATTTAAATATTTTTGTAATCCGATTTGTGTGTGATGCATCATCACTAAATAGTTTAAGTTGGTGAAGTGAGAAAAATATAGGTATAAGGCTGGTTTCACATTTGCGTTTTTTACCGCAGCGTTTGTAGCGCATATAAATGCATGCGTCGTGTATTCCTATATTTAACATTAAAAACGCATGCGTTTTTTTTGTTCGTGTTTTGCCGCGTTTGACGTCGCATGCGTCGTTTCGTCGCTTGCGGCTTGGCGCGGAAATGCAACATGTAGTAATTTCTAGAGGTGTCTATTTGCCGCCAGGAAATGCATGCGTTCGATTGCGCAAGGTTTGCGACAAAAAAACTCATTGCTGCCTATGTAAACGCATGCATTTTTAAGCACATGCGTTTGGTTGCATTTTTGAACGCATGCGTTTCAATTGAGAAAACCAAGTCTAGACACTGATAAGCCACCCCCCACCATCAAGGTGATAAAAGGGAGGGTGTGGACAGTTGCAGGTCACTTCTCACCAGACTCTGAAGCAGACGAAACACAGACAGGCTACATCTTAGATGATAACAAGACCCTGAACAATGTGAGAATATCCTAGAAAATGCCTTTATTTTCTATTTTTGGTCTCTACATGTCCTAATTTCTGCCATTTCTTTCTTTCTAAATGCATCAGAATGTCTTCTTCGGATTCTTCATCTGGTGAGGAGTTTCGGCCATGACAGTCGGAAGTGGAGCAAGTCAGTGAGGTGAGTATTTGCCTCGTCAGATTGGTAAGTATTCACTGTCACATCGACACATGTGACAATTTGATGTTTCCTTTTTTTTAATCTCTTCTACTGAGGCACAGACAGGGCAGGAGCAGCGGAGTCAAGGTCCGGTGGGAAGACGGCAGCGGGTACGTATACAAGGCTGACTGTCCTCAGTGTAATATTCTTGAATCTTCCTTTCTTTCCACTCGTATTTCTCAACTTTTTTCTTCTGGAATCCTTTTGTATGTTGACTTTCCTATTCATGCCATTTCTCAGCATCTTTTTTCTTTCTTTTCCTTATGTAATTGAGCAAACTTTAATGACTTTCTTTAATTTTTAGGTTTCACAACGGGACAATAACCTGATAGACAATGACCTCCTTATCACCCTGGTCCAGGAGCGAGTCCCGTTGTGGGACAGCCGGGATCCACTGCACTCGAACAACACCACAATCCGGCGGTTATGGAATGAGGTGGCCCAAGCGATGTGGGATGGCTGGGATAACGCCCCGACACGGGTCCGAATTGCATTTGGTAAGTATTGCACTGCAGTGTGAAGCAGCAGAGACCTTGGCCGTGCTCATTCGACTGTGTGTGATGAAAGAAACTCTCGGGAGTTTCTCTCATCACACACAGTTGTGTGAGCACGGCAAAAGGTCCATTTTCTGACCATAATGTGTTTTTTTTTAACAGTGGGCAAAGTCAAAACACGTTTGCGTTTGATGAAGGACCGCTTCAACAAGGACCTGCGTCAAGAGAGCCGTGTTCCCAGTGGTTCAGGAGCTCCAAGTGGATCAGACGCTGTGTTCTATCATTTTTAAGACCGGTCCTTGCCCAGAGAGCGTAAGTATTTATCACGTGCATTAGGTTGTATTGTATTGCCATAATCTGTATTTTTAAATTCCACAGGAATTTGCGTCTGGTAAATTTTTGATAATAATTTTATTTTTCCTTTTTTCACAGCACATACAGCACGACTGTCGGCCTAGGTTCTGGAGCGGTCCTTCATCCGACAGCCACGGACCCGTCCCAGCCATCCAGCAGCGCAGCAGCAAGTGGGCCTTCCACACTAACTGGAGACCAGGGAGCTGGTCCATCAGGTCTTCCCCTTTCGCAGTCCTCTTCCACTGCCCCCTTTTTTTGGGGATCATCCCGGCAGCAGCAGAGGGCTTCGGACAGGTCACTCATGCCTGAGTTTTTGCACTTGAGCTCAGTTTTACACGACGCAATCAAGGCTTTGGGTGACCGAATGGATGTTTCACATAACCTCTTAAATGCACGTATCCAGGAAATCAGCAAAAGCCTTGATCAAGTGAAAGCCGACCTCCAGAGGCCAGCACATCATTTTTTTAATCAAATTGAGCAGGGCATGTCGGAACACCTTACTCCTGATCTCCAGGTGAGTGTCATGCAGGCCTGCAATGCTGCTTACGTGCAGGCTATGCAGCAGAGTCAGTATTTACAGCAGACAGTGGGGGCATATCCACCTGTGCCTTCACTGTCACGATTGTCCTCAATGCTGACCTCTGCTGCATCCCACTGCACGGCCACCTCAATTCCTTCCACAGCCGGACACCACTACAGCACCACCATGCCGAGTGCAGTTGGACATCCCACCGCCACCACCATGACATCCGCTGCTCCTGCTTGGACCTCCTCCACTGACACCACGATGCAGCAGGGCCCTGGCATGGCCTTCCGTACCGCCACCTCCACAATGCAGCAGGACCCTGGCATGGCCTTCCGTACCGCCACCTCCACGATGCAGCAGGACCCTGGCATGGCCTTCCGCTCTACAAGCGCTATGGACTCTGGCATGGCTGCACGCTCTACGAGCACTATGGACTCTGGCATGGCTGCATGCTCTACGAGCACTATGGACTCTGGCATGGCTGCACGCTCTACGAGCACTATGGACTCTGGCATGGCTGCACTCTCTATGAGTACTATGGACTCTGGCATGGCTGCACGCTCTACGAGCACTATGGACTCTGACACAGTGCAGCCGGACCCTGACAGGTCACCCGCCACCACGCCACGCCATATGAGCCCACCAAGACCTCCCCCAACCAGGCAAACCAAAAATAAAACACAGGAAAAAAAACAGAGGACTCTTAGCATTCCTCCCCCTTCACCTACCAATGTGTCTGTAATGTCAGGTTTGTCTCACCCTTCCAGTGCGTCTCAAGCCTCTCATGTGTCAAGCCCCATCCCCAAACTTCCAGACCCTTCTAGTTTAATTGCCTCTTCTCCTGCCACCTCTGCGTCGTCCACGGTTATCCAGGCTTCAGTTCTTCACACCCCCCATTTACATCACTCTACCCCAAGCCGGCGCAGTAAAAAATAATTTTTTGAGTTGTTAACAAAATAAAAAAGTTTGATTTGCCACAATTATGTTTGGTTTATTGTGTCTTCTGCCGCCGGCAACACACACAGTGCCCCAAGAAACGTCGCCACACACTTACTTTTTAGGCCACATCATATCTCCAGTAGTTAAAAAGAAAAAGACTGCAGCTTTGTGTGTCTTTAGTATACAGATATGAGGTGGGCCAAAAAATATTACATGTATCTCCATAATCTCTTTTTGTCTGTGCCTAGTGTGGCAGTCTGAAGAGAAAATGGTGGAAATACAGTGCAGACCACTACTGAACAGGTCAGGTGTCAAAAAACTCATTAGTTATGACACCTGACCTGTTGAGTAGAGAACTGCCTTGTATAACCACCATTTTCTCTTCTTTATACATAATCTATTACACACAAATTGAGGGGGCAATGGTGGTCACACGCTACATATCTATGCTCACCTGCACAGGTGTCAGAAATAGTGAATTCATGAGCCTGTATATGTTTATCATGAATTCATTATTTCTGACACCTGACTTGATGAGTATAGTGTGACAGTGATTGTCTCTTCAGTTTGTGTCCAATGGATACAGGAGAAGAGAATCATGACGCAATGACGTCAACAAGCTTACCAATAAAGCAACATGGCTGCCATTACTAGCAGTATGTGGCCAGTGTTTTATATCAGTATTTGTAAGCCAAAACGAGGAGTGGAACAATTAGAGGTAAATTATGATATTAACATAATAACTAAGAGAGGCCTGGATGTCTTCCTGGAGCAGAACAATATTGTACCATACAATTATTAGGTTCTGTAGAAGGACGTAGATCTGGGGATTTATTATGATGGAATATAGGCTGAACTGGATGGACAAATGTCTTTTTTCGGCCTTACTAACTATGTTACTATGTTACTATATGTTACTAACTAGCACCTCTGCCTTTATCACCCACTCCTGGTTTTGGATTACAAAAACTGATATTAAATACAGATCAAATACTGCCAGTTTTAGGACAGCCTTGGGTTGGAGAGGAAAAAGATAGGAGAGACGGTCAACACAACCAAAACTAAAGTTTATTAATGAGAAATATTATTTTCATTGTAGAAAATTACTGGTACAGATGTAATTACAACAGAACATTTACACAACATTGTCCTGCCATGTCACACGTCCAATATCTGAATCAAAAAAGGCAGCAAATTGGTCCCGCATGTGACCAACGACTGCTGTTGACCGCAGCGGGTGATGCTGGAAATCGGGAAGTGGGTGTGCAACTGGTTCATCCAGTTCAATGTTGGGTTGCTCCTTAACCATTATATAATTGTGCAGAACCACACAGGCTTTGACCACCTCATCGACTGTTTCCACTTTTAGATTTATCGCTGATGCAAGAATGCACCATTTAGCGACCAGAATGCCAAAGGTACACTCTACTGTTCTTCGGGCCCTGGTCAGTCTGTAGTTAAAGATCCTTCTAGTGTGGTTCAAGTCCCGACTGGAATATGGCTTCAGTAGGTTTTCACACATCTGGAAGGCCTCTGTTATGAACTGGTGGTTTAGGAGCAACATGGGACGAGCTCTGAAGGAGGTGGTACCTGTACTGACCGCAGTCCCTAAGCTCAACACAACACTAGAAGCAGCCATGGGATGCTCCTGTCACTCCCTAGGCACCTCGTCAGAGCCTGAGAACTAACTACCCCTAAAGATAGAAACAGGAAAACTATCTTGCCTCAAAGAAAATCCCCAAAGGATAGATAGCCCCCCACAAGTAATGACTGTGAGTGGAGAGGAAAAAGACATACACAGAATGAAACCAGGATGTAGCACAGGAAGCCAGTCTAGCTAGATAGATAGGACAGGATAGAATACTGTGCGGTCAGTATTAAAAACTACAAAAATCCACACAGAGTTTACAAAAATCTCCACACCTGACTAAAGGTGTGGAGGTTAAATCTGCTTCTCAGAGCTTCCAGCTTAACTGAATTAATCCATACTGACAAGCTGGACAAAACATAGAAAACACAGAACGAATAAGTCCACAACCTGTGGTCAGAAAAGAGCAAGCAAGGACTTAACTTTGCTGAAGTGGTCAGGATATCAGGGAAATCCAAGAGAGATGTGAATCCAACCAGGAACCATTGACAAGTGGCACTGGCTGAAGAAAGAGCCAGGCATAAATAGCCGAGCAGAAAGACAATCAGTGGAAGCAGCTGCAGACTGCTAAATCCAAGGAGCAGCCATACCACTTAAAACCACCGGAGGGAGCCCAAGAGCAGAACTCACAAAAGAGCCACTTACAACCACCGGAGGGAGCCCAAGAGCGGAATTCACAACAGTATCCCCCCCCTTGAGGAGGGGTCACCGAACCCTCACCAGAGCCCCCAGGCCGATCAGGACGAGCCAAGTGAAAAGCACGAACCAAATCGGCGGCATGGACATCGGAGGCAACAACCCAAGAATTATCCTCCTGGCCATAACCCTTCCACTTGACAAGATACTGAAGCCTCCGCCTCGAAAAACGAGAATCCAAAATTTTCTCAACCTCATATTCCAACTCTCCCTCAACCAACACCGGGGCAGGAGGATCAACCGAGGGAACAACGGGCACCACATATCTTCCCTTTTTTTTTGCACCACATATCTCCGCAACAAAGATCTATGGAAAACATTATGAATGGCAAAAGAGGCTGGAAGAGCCAAACGAAAAGACACCGGATTGATAATTTCAGAAATCTTATAAGGACCAATAAACCGAGGCTTAAACTTAGGGGAAGAAACCTTCATAGGAACATGACGAGAAGACAACCAAACCAAATCCCCCACACGAAGCCGGGGACCAACACACCGACGGCGGTTAGCAAAACGTTGAGCTTTTTCCGGAGAAAACGTCAAATTGTCCACCACATGAGTCCAAATCTGCTGCAGCCTGTCCACCACAGAATCCACACCAGGACAATCAGAAGGCTCAACCTGCCCCGAAGAAAAACGAGAATGAAAGCCAAAATTACAAAAGAAAGGTGAAACCAAAGTAGCCGAACTAGCCCGATTATTAAGGGCAAACTCGGCCAACGGCAAGAAAGCCACCCAATCATCCTGATCAGCAGACACAAAGCATCTCAAATAGGTTTCCAAGGTCTGATTCGTTCGCTCAGTTTGGCCATTAGTCTGAGGATGAAACGCCGAAGAAAAAGACAAATCAATGCCCATCCTAGCACAAAAGGCCCGCCAAAACCTAGAGACAAACTGAGAACCTCTGTCAGACACAATATTCTCTGGAATGCCATGCAAACAAACCACATGCTGAAAAAACAATGGAACCAAATCTGAGGAGGAAGGCAACTTAGGCAAAGGTACCAGATGGACCATTTTAGAGAACCGGTCACAAACAACCCAGATAACAGACATCTTCTGGGAAACAGGAAGATCCGAAATAAAATCCATGGAAATATGCGTCCAGGGCCTCTCAGGGACCGGCAAAGGCAAAAGCAACCCACTAGCACGGGAACAGCAAGGCTTGGCCCGGGCGCAAGTCCCACAGGACTGCACAAAAGCACGCACATCGCACGACAAGGAAGGCCACCAAAAGGACCTAGCAACCAAATCTCTGGTACCAAAAATACCAGGATGACCAGCCAACACTGAACAATGAACCTCAGAAATTACCTTACTTGTCCATCTATCAGGAACAAACAGCTTCCCCACTGGACAGCGGTCAGGCTTATCAGCCTGAAATTCCTGAAGCACCCGCCGCAAATCAGGGGAGATGGCAGAAAGAATCACCCCTTCCTTAAGAATGCCAACCGGCTCAAGGACTCCAGGAGAATCAGGCAAAAAACTCCTAGATAGGGCATCAGCCTTAACATTCTTAGATCCCGGATGATACGAGACCACAAAATCAAAACGGGAGAAAAACAGGGACCATCGAGCCTGTCTAGGATTCAGCCGCTTGGCCGACTTGAAGGAAAATCAGATTCTTATGATCTATCAAGACCACAACGCGGTGCTTAGCTCCCTCAAGCCAATGTCGCCACTCCTCAAACGCCCACTTCATAGCCAACAACTCCCGATTGCCGACATCATAATTACGTTCCGCAGGCGAAAACTTTCTGGAAAAAAAAGCACACGGTTTCATCAAAGAACCATCAGAATCCCTCTGAGACAAAACGGCCCCTGCCCCAATCTCAGAAGCGTCAACCTCAACCTGAAAAGAAAAGAAACATCCGGCTGACGCAACACAGGGGCAGAAGTAAATTGGCGTTTAAGCTCCCGAAAGGCCTCAAAAGCCGCAGAGGACCAATTTGTCACATCAGCGCCTTTCTTCGTCAAATCAGTAAGGGGCTTAACCACACTGGAAAAGTTGGCAATGAAACGGCGATAGAAATTAGCAAAGCCCAAAAATTTTTGAAGGCTCTTCACAGATGTGGGTTGAATCCAGTCATGAATAGCTTGGACCTTAACAGGATCCATTTCCATAGACGAGGGAGAAAAAATAAAACCCAAAAAAGAGACCTTCTGAACTCCGAATAGGCACTTAGACCCCTTCACAAATAAAGCATTGTCACGAAGGATCTGGAATACCATCCTGACCTGCTTCACATGAGACTCCCAATCATCGGAAAAAATCAAAATATCATCCAAATATACAACCATGACTTTATCAAGATAATTGCGGAAAATATCATGCATGAAAGATTGGATCACAGATGGAGCATTAGAGAGCCCGAATGGCATCACGAGGTATTCAAAATGGCCTTCGGGCGTATTAAATGCAGTTTTCCATTCGCCACCCTGTTTAATACGAACAAGATTATATGCCCCTCGGAGGTCAATCTTAGTAAACCAACTAGCCCCCTTAATCTGAGCAAACAAATCAGAAAGCAAAGGCAAGGGGTATTGGAATTTGATCGTGATCTTATTAAGAAGACGATAATCTATAGAGGGTCTCAAGGAGCCATCCTTCTTAGCAACAAAAAAGAAACCCGCTCCCAATGGTGATGAAGACAGCCGAATATGCCCCTTCTCCAAAGATTCCTTAACATAGCTCCGCATGGCGGCATGCTCTGGCACAGACAGATTGAAAAGTCGGCCCTTAGGGAACTTACAACCTGGAATCAAGTTAATAGCACAATCACAGTCCCTATGTGGAGGAAGGGAACTGGACTTGGGCTCATCAAATACATCCTGGAAATCCGACAAAAACTCAGGGACCTCAGAAGAGGGGGAAGAGGAAATTGACATCAAAGGAACGTCACTATGTACCCCTTGACAACCCCAACTAGTCACAGACATAGTTTTCCAATCCAGCACCGGATTATGTTCCTGTACCATGAAAAACCCAGTACAACAACATCATGCAGGTTATACAACGCCAGAAAACGGCAATCTTCCTGATGTGCTGGAGCCATGTACATGGTCATCTGCGTCCAGTACTGAGGTTTATCCTTGGCCAATGGTGTAGCATCAATGCCCCTCAAAGGAATAGGGCTCTGCAAAGGCTGCAAGGAAAAACCACAGCGCCTGGCGAATTCTAAGTCCATTAAGTTCAGGGCAGCGCCTGAATCCACAAATGCCATGACAGAAAAGGACGACAATGAGCAAATCAGGGTCACAGATAAAAGAAATTTAGGCTGTACAGTACTGATGGTAACAGACCTAGCGACCCTCCTAGTACGCTTAGGGCAATCAGAAATAACATGAGCAGAATCACCACAGTAAAAACACAGCCTATTCTGACGTCTGAAATCCTGCCGTTCTGTTCTAGTCAAAATCCTATCACATTGCATATGCTCAGGACTCTGCTCAGAGGACACTGCCATATGGTGCACAGCTTTGCGCTCGCGCAGACGCCAATCAATCTGAATGGCTAGAGACATAGATTCGCTCAAACAAGTAGGCGTAGGGAAGCCCACCATAACATCTTTAAGGGCTTCAGAAAGACCTTTTCTGAAAATAGCAGCCAGAGCATCCTCATTCCATTTAGTGAGCACAGACCATTTCCTAAATTTCTGGCAGTATAATTCTGCTGCTTCTTGACCTTGACACAGGGCCAACAGGGTTTTTTCTGCATGATCCACAGAATTAGGTTTGTCATACAATAATCCGAGCGCTTGAAAAAATGCGTCTACATTCAGCAATGCCGGATCCCCTGATTCAAGGGAGAATGCCCAGTCCTGAGGGTCATCACGCAGCAAGGATATGATGATTTTAACTTGCTGAATGGGATCACCAGAAGAACGGGGTTTCAAAGCAAAAAACAATTTGCAGTTATTTTTAAAGTTCAAAAACTTGGATCTGTCCCCAAAAAACAAATCAGGAGTAGGAATTTTAGGCTCCAAAGTCGGAGTCTGGACAACATAATCTTGGATACTCTGTACTCTTGCAGCAAGTTGATCCACACGAGAAAACAAACCCTGAACAACCATGCCTGAGCATAAATCATGAACCACCCAGAGATCAAGAGGAAAAAAAAGAAAACAGAGCACAGAAAAAAAAAGGCTCAGAAATTTTTTTTTCCTTCTTTTGAGATGCATTTAATTCATTTTTGGCCACTTGTACTGTTATGAACTGGTGGTTTAGGAGCAACATGGGACGAGCTCTGAAGGAGGTGGTACCTGTACTGACCACAGTCCCTAAGCTCAACACAACACTAGAAGTAGCCGTGGGATGCTCCTGTCACTCCCTAGGCACCTCGTCACAGCCTGAGAACTAACTACCCCTAAAGATAGAAACAGGAAAACTATCTTGCCTCAGAGAAAATCCCCAAAGGATAGATAGCCCCCCACAAGTAATGACTGTGAGTGGAGAGGGAAAAGACATACACAGAATGAAACCAGGATGTAGCACAGGAGGCCAGTCTAGCTAGATAAATAGGACAGAATAGAATACTGTGCGGTCAGTATTAAAAACTACAAAAATCCACACAGAGTTTACAAAAATCTCCACACCTGACTAAAGGTGTGGAGGGTAAATCTGCTTCCCAGAGCTTCCAGCTTAACTGAATTAATCCATACTGACAAGCTGGACAAAACATAGAAAACACAGAACGAATAAGTCCACAACCTGTGGACAGAAAAGAGCAAGCAAGGACTTAACTTTGCTGAAGTGGTCAGGATATCAGGGAAATCCAAGAGAGATGTGAATCCAACCAGGAACCATTGACAAGTGGCACTGGCTGAAGAAAGAGCCAGGCATAAATAGCCGAGCAGAAAGACAATCAGTGGAAGCAGCTGCAGACTGCTAAATCCAAGGAGCAGCCATACCACTTAAAACCACCGGAGGGAGCCCAAGAGCAGAACTCACAAAAGTGCCACTTACAACCACCGGAGGGAGCCCAAGAGCAGAATTCACAACAGGCCTCATCCCCAACCATAACAAATGGCATCGGTGGACCTTGAGTGTTGGGGAGAGGTTGTGGCAGTGGAAAATTGAAATTGTTGCCATACACACGGCGGCCCATATCCGAGTTCTTGAAAGTCTGGGTATCGTTGCCACGGCCAAAAGCTCCAATGTCCACGGCAATGAAGCGACAGTTCGCATCGGCTATTGCCATGGGCACCACAGAAAAATATTTTTTGTAATTGAAGTACTCCGATCCTGTCCTGGCTGGTTTGATAATGTGAATGTTCTTTCTATCCACCGCTCCTAAACAGTTGGGGACATCACACACATTCCAGAATTTTTCCGCAATTTCAAGCCACATGTCCAAGGTGGGTAGGGGTATAAACTCATCCCAGAGTACATTCCACAAAGCCCGTCAGGTGTCCGCAACTATTCCGGACAGGGTGGCTATTCCAAGCCGGTATTGGAAGTGGAGGGATGATAAACTCTCTCCGGTGGCCAGAAATCTGGAAGAAAAACAAACACAAAAAAAAATTACAATCTATTCTTTTTATGGTGGGGTTACGATAAAAAAAGAAAGGAAAATATACAAAAAATACATGTCAGAAAACACTAAATTTGGACTGTCATTGGTTTAGATTTTGAACGTACCTTAATGTAACCAGCAGACGTTCCTCGGGTGGAATCGCTCTACGGAGCTGGGTGTCCTGTCGCCGTATGGCTCAGTGGACACGAGAAAGCAAATCCCAGAAGGAGTCTTGCGACATTCGTGTGTATTCCTGGAATTTCTCCGGGTTGGCATTAAGCTCAGCATAGAGCGTGTGATAGACTCCACGGCTCTCACGTACTTCGATAATGGGGTGCCTCCAAAAACGCCTACGTTGTCTCCTTCTCCATCTTTCGCGATTTCCGTCTTGCTCCCAAGCAAAAGCACAGGCAAGAAACAGCTTGAAGCTGAAATCCAGGTTGAAATAAAAGCTCTCCATGTGAAGATCCATCATGACACAGGATACAGTAGCAAACTGTTAAAATTTCAGTAGCCCTAGGGTCTATATATAGAGATCCCAACCTACACGCCCTCTGTAGTCCCATTGGCGGTGTCTGGTTATCTTGATTTTTCTCTTGTGAAATTTCTCATCATGCGCACCAAAAACGCAAACGCAGGAAAAAACGCATGTAAACGCGTACAAACGCGGTGTTTTTTTAACCGCATGTGAAAACTCATGCGTCTAAAAACGCTGCGTTTGTACGCGTTTATATGCGTTTTTTCCACCACTTGCGGATGCGTTTTAAACGCTGCAGATTTAAACGCAAATGTGAAACTAGCCTAAATCAAATATTTGGGATCATACAGTTAGGGCCAGAAATATTTGGACAGTGACACAAGTTTTGTTATTTTAGCTGTTTACAAAAACATGTTCAGAAATACAATTATATAAATAATATGGGCTGAAAGTGCACACTCCCAGCTGCAATATGATAGTTTCCACATCCAAATCGGAGAAAGGGTTTAGGAATCATAGCTCTGTAATGCATAGCGTCCTCTTTTTCAAGGGACCAAAAGTAATTGGATAATGGACTCTAAGGGCTGCAATTAACTCTGAAGGCGTCTCCCTCATTAACCTGTAATCAATGAAGTAGTTAAAAGGTCAGGGGTGGATTCCAGGTGTGGAATGCAATGGTTTTGCATTTGGAAGCTGTTGCTGTGAGCAGACAACATGCGGTCAAAGGAACTCTCAATTGAGGTGAAGCAGAACATCCTGAGGCTGAAAAAAAAGAAAAAATCCATCAGAGAGATAGCAGACATGCTTGGAGTAGCAAAATCAACAGTTGGGTACATTCTGAGAAAAAAAGAATTGACTGGTGAGCTTGGGAACTCAAAAAGGCCTGGGCGTCCACGGATGACAACAGTGGTGGATGATCGCCGCATACTTAATTTGGTGAAGAAGAACCCGTTCACAACATCAACTGAAGTCCAGAACACTCTCAGTGAAGTAGGTGTATCTGTCTCTAAGTCAACAGTAAAGAGAAGACTCCATGACAGTAAATACAAAGGGTTCACATCTAGATGCAAACCATTCATCAATACCAAAAATAGACAGGCCAGAGTTAAATTTGCAGAAAAACACCTCAAGAAGCCAGCTCAGTTCTGGAAAAGTATTCTATGGACAGATGAGACAAAGATCAACCTGTACCAGAATGATGGGAAGAAAAAAGTTTGGAGAAGAAAGGGAACGGCACATGATCCAAGGCACACCACATCCTCTGTAAAACATGGTGGAGGCAACGTGATGGCATGGGCATGCATGGCTTTCAATGGCACTGGGTCACTTGTGTTTATTGATGACATAAGAGCAGACAAGAGTAGCCGGATGAATTCTGAAGTGTACCGGGATATACTTTCAGCCCAGATTCAGCCAAATGCTGCAAAGTTGATTGGACGGCGCTTCATAGTACAGATGGACAATGACCCCAAGCATACATCCAAAGCTACCCAGGAGTTCATGAGTGCCAAAAAGTGGAACATTCTGCAATGGCCAAGTCAATCTCCAGATCTAAACCCAATTGAGCATGCATTTCACTTGCTCAAATCCAGACTTAAGACGGAAAGACCCACAAACAAGCAAGACCTGAAGGCTGCGGCTGTAAAGGCCTGGCAAAGCATTAAGAAGGAGGAAACCCAGCGTTTGGTGATGTCCATGGGTTCCAGACTTAAGGCAGTGATTGCCTCCAAAGGATTTGAAAATAAAAATATTTTGTTTGGGTTATGTTTATTTGTCCAATTACTTTTGACCTCCTAAAATGTGGAGTGTTTGTAAAGAAATGTGTACAATTCCTACATTTTCTATCAGATATTTTTGTTCAACCCTTCAAATTAAACGTTACAATCTGCACTTGAATTCTGTTGTAGAGGTTTCATTTCAAATCCAATGTGGTGGCATGCATAGCCCAACTCGCGAAAATTGTGTCACTGTCCAAATATTTCTGGCCCTAACTGTATAACTAAAAATTGACATCTGTATATGTATTAGCTCCTTTTTCGATGAAGCCCTTATAAATTTCTGGTGCAAGCAATTATCTTCATAAGTCACATGCTTAGTGAAAGAATGTCCACCTGTGTGCAATCTAAGTGTCACATGGTCTGTTTATATACACCTTTTCTGAAAGGCCTCAAAGGCTGCAACACCATTAACCAAAAAACACCATGAATACCAAGGAGATCTCCAAACAAGTCAGGGAAAAGTTGTTGAGAAGTACAAGTCAGAGTTGGGTTATAAAAACAATATTCCAATCTCTGACGATCCCCAGGAGCACCATCAAATTCATTTTCATCAAATGAAAAGAACATGGTACCACAACAAATTAGGGCAAGGAGGCATTACCCAGAGAGGCATCACAGAGAGCAAAGGTAACCGTGAAGAAGCTGCAGAGTTCCCAAGCAGACACTGAAGTATCTGTCCATACGACCACAATAGGCCGTACTCTCCATAGAGGTGGCATTTATGAAAGAGTGGGCAGAAAAAAATCTTTATTTACACACAATAATTGTAAGGCTCATTTTGAGTTTACAAAAGACATGTGTGAGACTCCTCAAATGTATGGGGAAGGTACTGTGGTCAGATGAGATTAAAGTTGAACTTTTTGGCCACCAAGGTAAACACTATATCTGGCATCAAACCAATATAGCTCATCACTCAAAGATCATCCCTACAGTGAAACATGGTGGTGGCAACATCATGCTGAGTTGATGTTTTTTGGCAGCAGGGCCAAGGAAAATGGTCAGAGCCAAGGGGAAGATGGATGGTGCGAAACACGGGGATATTGTTGAACAAAACCTGTTTCAGTCTGTCAGTGATTTGTGACTGGGACAAAAGTTCACCTTCCAACAAGACAATGACCCAAAGCATTCTCCTAAAGCAACACTCAAGTGGTTTAGAGGGAAACGTATAAAGGTCTTGGGGTGGCATAGTCATAGCCAAGACATTAAACCAAGTGAGTCAAACAGAAATCAGTCACAGGAGCGCTGAAGGAAACTCAGACAACATATGTCGTTTGCCACAACGCGTTTACGACATATGTTGTCTGAGTTTCCTTCAGCGCTCCTGGGACTGATTTCTGTTTGACACACATTCTTATCCTCCTTTGGAGGTATTCGGCTGGAGCTGCGGTGGTGCTCGACAACTCCCTTTCATCTCCCCTTCCCTGGGTCAATTCCTCTGCGCTCCCCTCTGACTGCTTTCACTTATCTTGCTTAAACCAAGTGAGACACCCTGTAGCAATGCACACAATTGGTGCTAGCACTGATTGCAGATGTTTAACCCCATCTGATGCCGCTGGCAATAGTGACAGCAACATCGAGGAGCATCGCACAGGGAGTGAGCTCACGCTCTGCTTCCATCAGCACAACGCGTTGCGATCACTTGTGTCGATGGACTCCATGGTGACCTCCCCGGCCACAATATGGCCACAAGTTCCTTCAGGGTCCTGCAGGGAAGGTGGTCTGTGAGTGACTGCTTTGAGCAGGAGCTGACATGCCTCCTCCCCTGCCTGTCAGACGCTGCTATCATGCCCTGCACTGCAGAAGCATTGCAGCGATTCATATCAGTGATCTCTCACAATACAGTGATGTCCCATTCTGGGACAATATAAAAAAAAGGGAAAAAAAATTATTAAAAGTGTAAAAATATTTTTTTTAAATCACAAAATAAAGAACAATAAAAAGTTAAAATATTAATCCAATAAATACATTTATTTATGTAAAAAATAACTAAACAAAAAAGTGCACATATTTGGGATAGCTGCGTCGTCCGGAATGACCCGAGCTATAAAACTGTCACACTAGTTAACCCCTTAACCCCTTCATGACCTTGGGATTTTCCGTTTTTCCATGTTCATTTTACACTCCTCTCCTTCCCAGAGCCATAACTTTTTTCACCGACGGGGCCCACATTTAACCCCTTAACCCCTTACAGTGAACACCATAAAAAAATAGAAAACAAGGCAAAAACTATTCTTTATCATCATACCGCCAAACTAAAAGTGCAATAAAATGCAATCAAAAAGACGAATGTATATAAAAATTGTACAGCTGAAAACATCATCTTGTCCCTCAAAGATTAAGTACACAAGAGAAAATGGAGGTTATACAAGGCAGTTCTCTACTCACTAGGTCAGATGTCCTAATGAGTTTTTGGACACCTGACCTGTTGAGTATAGCTCTCCATTGTATTGCCACCATTTTCTCTTCAGTCTGCAACACTAGTCACAGACTAAGCAGAAGGAAGAGATTATGGATAAAATACAAGTATAAATTTTTTGGCCCACCTCATATCTCTATACTAAAGACACCCAAAACTGCAGTGTTGTACTTGCTAACTACTGGAGCTATGATGTGGGCAAAAAATAAAGTGTGCGGCACAGTTTTTTATTTGGCGCAAGGTGTGTGTTGCCGGCGGCGAAATACACAATTAACCAAACCTTTTTGGGGGCAAAAAACATTATTATTTATTTTTTTAACAAATAAAAAAAAAAATTAACTGCGCCTGCTTGGGGTAGAGTGATGGAAACAGGAGGTATGTAGCTGTGAAGCTTGACTCACTGTGGATGACGCAGGGGTGGCAGGAGAAGGGGCAATTAAATTACTGGGGTCTGGCAGATCGGGGATGGGGCTCGACGCATGAGAGGGCTGAGACACACTGGAAGGGTGAGACAAACCTGACATTACAGACACATTGGGAGGTGAGGGGGGAGGAATAGAAATAGTCTGCTGTTTTTTTTCCCTTTTTGGGATCGGCGCTGCAGTCTGGGAAGCCTCGGCGGGCTCATTTCTTGCGGCCTGGTCATAGTGGCCGAACTGTCAGTCTCTTTGTCCCACTGCTGCATGGTTGCGGTTGGAGGTTGGAAAGCCATGCCAGGGTCCTGCTGCTGCATCGTGGTGGCGGAGCGGAAGGACATGCCAGGGTCCTGCTGCTGCATCGTGGTGTCAGAGCGGAAGGCCATGCCAGGGTCCTGCTGCTGCATGGCGGTGTCAGTGGAGGAGGTCCAAGCAGAAGCAGCAGTTGTCATGGTGGTGGTGGTGGGCTGTCCTACAGCACTCGGCATGGTGGTGGTGCTGTATTGGTGTCCGGCAGTGCTAGGAATGGAGGTGGCCGTTCAGTGGTATGCAGCAGAGGTCAGCATTGAGGTCAATCGTGACAGTGTAGGCACAGGTGGATATGCCGCCACTGTCTGCTGAAAATACCGACTCTGCTGCATAGCCTGCAAGTAAGCAGCATTGCAGGCCTGCATGACACTAAGCTGGAGATCAGGAGTAAGGTGTTCCAACATGCCCTATTCAATTTGGTTAAAAAAATGATGTGCTGGCCTCTGGAGGTTGGCTTTTACTTGGTCAAGGCTTTTGGTGACCTCCTGGATACATGTATTCATATGGCTAATGGTAGTATCCAGTCAGTCACCCAAAGCCTTGAGTCCATCATGAAAACCGAGCTCAAGTGCAAAAACTCGGGCATGAGTGACCTGTCCGATGCCCTCTGCCGCTGCCGGGAGGAGCCCCCAAAAAAAGGGGCAGAGGCAGAGGACTGGGAAAGGGGAACACCTGATGGACCAGCTTCCTGGTCTCCAGTTAGTGTGGCAGGCCCACTTGCTGTAGCGCTGCAGGATGGCTGGGATGGGTCCATGGCTGTCTGAAGGACCACTCCAGAACCTGGGCCAACAGTGCTGATCCATGTGCTGTGAAAAAAAGGGAAAAAAAATAATGCCAAAAACTTAAAAAACACCAACTCCTGTGGAATAGAAACATACAGATTATGGCAATACAACACAGCCTAATGCACGGGAGAAATACTTACGTTCTCTGTGCAAGGACCGGTCTTAAAAATGCCAGAACGCGATGGTATTTGTACGTTCGGATCATTGCTCCTGAACCACTGGGAACACGGCTCTCTTGACGCAGGTCCTTGTTGAAGCGGTCCTTCATCGAACACCAACGTGTTTTGACTTTCTGCACTGTTGAAAAAACAAAAAATTATGGTCACACAATGTACTTTTGGCCATGCTTACACAACTGTGTGTGATGAGAGAAACTCTTGAGAGTTTCTCTCATCACACACAGTTGTGTGAGCACGGCCAAGGTCTCTGATGCATCACAATGCATTGCAATACTTACAAAATGCATTTTGGACCCGAGTAGGGGCATTGTCCCAGCCATCCCACATCGCTTTGGCCACCTCATTCCATAGGCGCCGGATCGTCACGTTGTCCGAGTGCTGTGGAACCCGGGTGTCCCACAACGGGACTCGCTCCTGGAAAAGGGAGATTAGGAGGTCATTTTCTATGAGGTCTTCATCCCGTTCTGGAACCTAAAAATTAAAGACATTAATGTTGGATACATTAACATAAGGAAAGGAAAGAAAACAGAGGATGAGAAATGGCATGAATAAGGAAATTCAAGATACAAAAGGAGTCCAGAAGAAAAATGTAAAGAAAGAGGAAAGTAAAGAGAGGAAGATTCAAGAATACTAAAGTGAGGATACAGTAAACAGTCAACCTTGTATACGTACACGCTGCCGCCTTGCCACCCGACCGTGGCTCCGCTGCTCCTGCCCAGTCTCTGTCGCAGTAGAAGTGCTCTAAAGAAATGAAAAAAAAAATTGTCATGTGTGTAGATGCGACAGTGAATACTTACCAATCTGACGAGGTGAGTACTCACTTCACTTACATGTTTGACTTCAGAAGGCCCTGGACGTTGCTCCTCATCAGAAGAAGAAGACATTCTGATGCATGCATGCAGAAAGAAATGGAAGAAATTAGGACATGTAGAGACAGAAAATAGAAAATAAAGGCATTGGCTAGGATATACGGACATTGTTCAGTCTTGTTTCCTCCAAGGTGCTGTTGTCTGTCTGCTCTGCTTCTCTGTTTGCCGAGTAGTGACCTGGAACTGTCCCTCCCTTTATCACCTTGTATGTGGGGGGTGGCTTATCAGTGTCTAGATATGTTTTTCTCTGGTGCAATGCATGCGTTAACGAACGCAAGCAAACGCATGTGCTTGCGGCCGCATGCGTTCACATAGACAGCAATGCGTTTTTTTGGTGCATTTGTGCCGCTAACAACCGCATACGTTTCTAGGCGGCAAATTGATACCTCCAAATTTAATACATGTAGCATTTACCGCGCCAAACCACAGATGACGAAATGACGCATGCGTCGTCAAACACGGCCAAACGCAATCAAACGCAGATCCTTGCGTTCCTAATGTTAAACATAGGAATACACAACGCATTCGGATTTTTGCGGATGAAGCGCTGCGGACACAACCGCAAATGTGAAACCGGCCTAAGGAAGGCCTTTCTCTCTCAGAATGGAGGTGAGTGATCTAAAGTGCCTCTGACCCTCAATAGTTGCTTTGGACAGGTCAGCAAACAACTTAAGATGGTGATAGGGTTCTGGGAATCCTCCTTTAATTTTGACCAGGTTTTGTATTTTCTCTTTAATATGATAAAAGTGAATTTTCATGGTAACATCTCTAGGGAGGTCTTTAGGGACAGAAGGAGGCTTAGGAAGACGATGGATATGATCTATAATGAGATCCATTTCCAAAAGATTGGGAATCATCCGCCTAAAAATCCCCTTAACAAACTCAGGAAGCTTAATGGGCAAGATATCTTCAGATATACCTCTAATTTTAATGTTGTTACGACGGGATCTGTCCTCTAGATCTGCCAACTTAAGCTTCAACTGACTACTCTCTGACTTAGAGTCAGACTGTTCCTTTAGGGACAGTGCGTGTGTCTTTTCCAATTCTCCCAGTCTAACTTCATGGTTATCCAACCGAGAAGTGAAAAACTCGAGAGTCTCCTGAAATATTTTTGTCTGGCTGTCCATATCAAGACGCAATCTGGCACTAAGTTTATCAACCAGAGTATTCATACACGCCTCAAACGACGTTGCATCATGAAAGGAACAAGACAGGGAAGACACAGATGGTTCCTTGTTCCTTGGCTTGGACTTTTTTGGATTAGGATCGGGAGAGTAATTAGCAGAGTCCGAAAAATTGGTAATGGAGGACCGCGTTCCCCCCCAACTCGAGGAACTCTAACTCTTTGAAGAGGAAGAGAGGTCCATGGTCTCAATAGGAATGAGTGAAGAGGGAAGTTCCACACCGAGCTCTGCTAAGCAAGCTTTAGGCGTGGATGCAGAATGAGAAAGGGCCTTGACAGAGGACTGTGAGAGCTCTCTTTCAATAGGAGAACGAGACTTAACTGGACTCAGCAAACTAATCGAGTCCCTTGAAGAACCACGATTAGCCTGTGGGTCCTTATTTTGTTTTTGAGCTCTAGAAGAACCGGAAGATTTAGCCATAGGCAATTTAGAGGTGAGATGACTCATGGTGTCCAGCGGTATTATAAAAAAGTGATTGAAGGTAAGACAAGTTCCCACCATAATGTGCTCAGATGAGTACCAATTGACTAGGAAATTATCGCCCCACCCCCAAAAGGAGGACCGAGGGAGCAAGTGCCAACCAAAGCAAAACAATACCTAATATGTAAATAGGTAGATATATAAATATACAATACAAATTTGTTATAAGCTTTATATAATTATTATTATTAATTATTTATGTGTATTAATTTGATCTGTATTATATTTAATATATTCAGTTATTCTATTATTTTTATATATATTTTATAATTATTATATTAATCACAACAACTCCCACTTTATTAAAAGACCTGTTCAGGCAATAAAAATACCCAACCCATCCCCACCCTCAATGAAACCAAGCAAGCAATCAGTCAATATTATGCATAGACAGAGCAGCTGTAATCTTCTGCAGCCTCCAGTAGATGGAAACAATGGTCCTTGACAGGATCTTCCCAGGTGGTGTGTGCAATGAAAACAGAAGCAAAATAGATCCCAGAACCCCCGGTTCACAAGGGGCAACCCCAAGGAAGTCTTTTGAAGTGGTTCCGAAGCAATTTGAGCACTTACTAGAATATCGCAAGCAGCGATGACATCACTGAAGGGGAGGAAGATGGTGCCTGGAGCGGTCCGTGGTAGAAGCTTCACCCCGGTGTGCTAGGTGCAAATACAGTTAAAAGGGGGCAAAAAAAACCCCGGTAGGGTAGGGGCACACCCAAGGAAGGTCCAGGGAGGTGTTCTGTTGTGATTTGTGACACCGCCCGATTAGTGGTAATGTCACTGAGATGAAGGAAGATGGCGCCTGGAGCGGACCCTGACAGAATCCTCACCCCCGGTGTGCCAGGTCCAAACGTAGTCAAAAGGGGGTGAAAAAACCCCGGTTGGGTAGGGGCACACCTAAGGAAGGTCCAGGGAGGTGTTTCTTGGTAGTCTGTCACACCGCCTGATTAGCGGTGACGTCACTGAGGGAAATAAATGCCAGACCACCAGCGCTTATGACAGGCCGTGTCAGGGCCCTCAAAGATGATGTGCCTGGCACAAATTTGATGAAAAAAGGGTAACCCCCCCCTTCCCCCCCAGATGGCCAGGGGCAACCCTCAAAAAAAGAACCTCCAGTGGTGTTATTAATAGAAATTAACACAATGTCTTCAGCAGAGCAATAGAGGTTACTGAGGTAATCAGAGCGACCTCACAGACACCAGGTAAAACAGAAAAAAGGCACTAAAAGCAAGAATTGTTTTAAAAATGTCATAAATCCACACAAATGTATTTAAAAAATAAAAAACACAATGTTTAAAAAGAAAAATTGCAGTCCTGTAGTTTATTTTACCTCAGAAAATTAGTCATTCACAGGGACAAGCCGTTTGATGATGCCATTTTAAGTCTGTCATCTTCAAAACAGGATAAACAATCCTAGGATTATCCGATTAAGGGGAATAATGTCTCAAAATGTGCACAATAAATTTCTGAATAAAAGTAAAAATTTTCAAAAATGACGCATTATATGTTGCGTTAGAGGGTTACCTCAGGAGCTTGCACGTTTTGTGACCTACATCACCTGCGCCTAAGCCACACCCCCCCTAATTGACTTTTGTATCTAATATATAATTACCTTGTAATGTCTTCACATCCTGTTCCATCCAGATGTGTCCGGATCCCAGAATTCCAAGCGACAGAAGTTCACCGACCGCCATATTGGGACACCCAAGTGATGGGTGTCTCAATATGGAAACTGCTGATGGTACCAGCCTCTTGTGCGGTACCACCAGCGGAACAACGTCGCACCACACACACACACAATGTATATGCTGTACACAACACACACACAAACACACACTGTATATGCCGTCTGTAACACACACACACTCACTGTATACGCCGTACGCACCACACACACTGTACATGCTGTATGCAGCCTCTTGCACCAGCGAAACACTGTCGCCAACACGCCGCTGCCGGGATCAGCTGAATGATTCACTGACCGCCGCCATCTTTGTACAGGAGGAGCACATGCACAGTTTTAATGTGACCGCCGCTATCTGTATGCACAAAGATGGCGGTGGTCTGATGTATTGCACCTGCTTGAATTCCGCACAGGCGCAGTGAATCATTTGACTGATCCTACAGGCAGAGGAAGCCGGTCACATTAAAGGGGTTTTCTCATGAATGAAAGTTCATTTTAAACATTGTCTGTGTCTGACCGTGTACAGAGCATACCACATCTGCTGGGCAGGAGAGGAAGCAAAAGACAAAACTGACATTACAGCAGGGGATCACAGTGGATTCATTTTGTAAGGTAAAATATTTAACTGACTGTTTTTAAACAATATTTTACCTCACAAAATGTATCCTCTGCGATCTCCTGCTGTAATGTCAGTATTGTCTTTTGCTTCCTCCCCTGCCCAGGAGCTGTGGTATGTTCTATACACAGTCAGACACAGACAATTTTTTAAATAAACTTTTGTTCGTGGGAAAACCCCTTTAAAAAGCAACACCAACATGACTCCTTCTAGAAAGTACGCCAATGGCAATGAAAGGAAAGCAGCAAAGGCACAACGTTGAAGACAACAACGGGCAAATGAGACTCTTGAAGAGCAACAGCATTGCTAGGACAAAAACAATGCTTATAGCACATGGGGTAGCACATGGGGTAGACAGGTCAAAGAAGAGAGCACAGAAGGGAGAAGTCAGCACATGGGGAAAGTGAGAGTGGATAGGTGGGTAAGCACATGGGGTAGATTCTCAACGCTGCAAAGCCTGCCACCATCATAACATTACCACCCTCCCGATGCAATAGCATCGGGCCTCCATCTAGTTGATACATTTTTTTAGATGTAAATGCCTTTTGTATGTATAATAAAATATTTTTTTAATTATAATTTGGACTATATACTAAATGTTTTCAGTATTCATTCCAATATAGGAGTGTCCATGTTGACTGATACATAAGGTCTGATGATATTGTGTCAGATTTTTTTCACATGCAGATTCAGACAGTGAAAAAAAATCAGTCATCTGCACCACTCCAATGAATAACATTGGTACAAGTGCTGTCTGCTTTTTTCATGGACAGCACCTAAAGTGCAGTCATGAGAACGAGCTTTTAAGGCAATTAACTAGCACAATCTCTATCACACAAACAGCAGGCAGCATCCAATAGCAATGAACACAGCCCAACAACTCTGGGATAGGGCAGTTGTCATGGCAGACCTTGCCTCAGGTGTATTCACTGGTCTGGCACAGCAATACATGCCCATTTTCTACAGTTTTCCAGTGCAGGCCATAGTCTTTTTTACTCTCTCAGGCTGCAGAAGGTTCACGGGCCATACCTCAGTTTCTTCACTGTTTCAAGCCATGCAAGAGCTTGACATCATAGTCCAAAGAACTTCACATTGATGCAGGCGACAGCACCACTCAGAATTACAAGTCCTCAACCACAGTGCTACTGATGTTACAGACTACAGACCTTTGCACTGTCTGAGGATACCATGCCACACCTCAGTTCCTATTACATTGTCTCAAGTCAGGCTAATCAGGATATTTACTGAAGACCAATTATCTAAGGGTCAAACATTTTAATCAGGGCTTTCCTCCTCTTTTGAAGTCACCTCTCAGGTAGACAATAGGCAGGTGTCAACTACCACTCTCTTTTTTTCAGAGCTATTCAGTATTCACAGGCTTCTCTCTCAGCAGGCTCCATGATGTTTGCAGTCTAGAAGCTGGTCTCAAGGACTTCCACTGTGCTAAAAAACCAGTATTTAGTGCTCATGACTAGTAGCACTCGGTTGCACACTCAATTTACTACCATCTACCTTTTGAGACAGAGTGGCTCTCTTGTCTTATACTTCAGACTCTGCCTAGAATTGAGCTCCTGCAATGCCATGGAAGTATGACCTCAACCAGCATGTGTGTCCAATGCATACATTATCAATAGCACATTTAACCCCTTAGTGGCGGAGCCAAATTTTTGAAATCTGACCAGTGTCACTTTATGTGGTCATAACTCTGCAATGCTTCAACAAATCCCAGTGATTTTGAGATTGTTTTTTCGTGACACATTATACTTTATGATAATGGTAAATTTAGGTCAATATGTTTTGTGTTTATTTATAAAAAATATAAAATATTTGAGAAAAATGTTTAAAAATTAGCAATTTTCTAAATTTGAATGATTATCCCTTTAATTCAGACGGCCATACCTCAGCAAACCATTAATAAATAACATTTCCCACATGTCTGCTTTACATCAGCATCATTTGTAAAATGTTATTTTATTTTGTTAGCATTTTAGGAGGATTAAAAATGTAGCAGCAAATTTTCATTTTTTCAAGGAAATTTACAAAATTTATTTTTTTAGGGACTTAGCCATGTTTGAAGTGACTTTAGGGGTCTCATATATTGGGAAACCCCCAAACGTGATACCATTTTAAAAACAGCACCCCCTGACATACTGAAAACTGTCAGGTAGTTTATTAACCCTTCAGGTGCTTTACAGGAATTAATGCAAAGTGGCATGATAGGAATGAAAATGTGCATTTTTACCACCTAAATGTCTCTAACTTCTGAACAGATTACTACAGCAATCAGACTCTAAGGCCGCAATTTGGTCATGAATTGCCACCGCAAACATCAGGACCACAAAATCAAGATCTGAGGGCACCAATTTGGTTAAATAGGTAGAACCCACACTCTGTTAACCATATATAATGATGTAGTCACTATTGACAGCAGCATCTAAGGGGTTAAACAGAGTTGGACGGTGCAAACACTGATCTTGGCTGATGCAGAAAGTTGTCAGTTATACTGGACAGTCGACAGCTACTGGATTGTCACCTGTATGGGGACGCTATTTTCTTATATCTCAGGTCAGTTAAAAGACGTATTGGCTGTCATTAAGGGGTTAAAAGAGCTTCCTTTACTTGATATTGAGGACGTATCTCTAGGATAGTTTATCAATATCAGATTATGGAGGGCCGACACCTGGCTCCCCAGTCAAGACTATCTGCAGCCCTGGCAGTGGCTGGATGTAAATAATGTATGGCGCTAGAACACCTTGTAGTAGCAGTAGATACCGCAGCTTATCTCTAATTTATTTCAATAGGAGCCGAGTTGCAGCACCACACACCGTGCACAGTACTGTTCTGTTCCAGCTTCAAACTCTGCTGGAACTGGAAACAGCTCATTGGTGAAGGTGTTGGGTGTCAGATCCCTAAAAATGTTATATCGATGACCTATCCCAAAAATAGGTTACCAATACCTAAGTGGTGTACAATCCAAATTTTTCAGGGCACTTGGTCACTTAAAGTGAATCTGACAGCTGATACATGCTGCTTGATCCGGTAGCATATATCAGGCACTGACTGTGTGATTTCAGCCAAGTATATTTGACACTGAAACGCAGCATTTCAGAGAAAAACATACTTTGAAATTTGCCACCAAGAACCCACTAGTCTGACTGGTCTCCAGTGTGGCTTAGTCCCTCAGCTTCTCTCTGCTCTGCCCTAACTTGACAGATCTCTGTCTATACATTTTATCTATTTATTTTACTTATATAGCGCCATTAATTCCACAGCGCTTTATATGCACCATTGGCACTGTCCCCATTGGGGCTCACAATCTAGATTCAATATGTCTTTGGAGTGTGGGAGGAAACCGGAGAACCAGGAGGAAACCCATGCTAACAAAGGGAGACAGGAAAAAACAAAATCCAGCTCACCATACCGACATTCCCAAGAGCTCGGAGCACGGAACCGCTGTGTCAGGGCGTAGACGAACAGGAAAGAGAAGGAGATCCAGCTCAACGAAATAGTGAAAAATCCATAGTTTATTTCACTTAAAATGATGATTAAGGGTGCTTAGTCACCGGAAACGCGTTGACCTTGGTTTTATAATATTTTTTTGTATGCTGATGTTTTGTCCTTTCACTATATTTTAAGTGAAATAAACTATGGATTTTTCACTATTTCGTTGAGCTGGATCTCCTTCTCTAACAAAGGGAGAACATACAAACTCCTTACAGATGTCGTCCATGCTAATAGTCAGAGAACTGTCAATCCAGGGCAGCGAACAACATGTATCGGCTGTAAGGTTCTCTTTAACTGGCTAGTGCCCATAATTCTTTACAGTAACCATCAGCACAATTGAACACAATAACACAGTTCAAGGATCTTTTGTAAGGTGGTGTAGCTGTACTTCAGAGAACAAACCACCTTTCAAGTTCTTCTGAATATAAAACTTAATTTACCATGTGTACTGAAAGAAAAAAAAAACTTCTATGTGGAATGTAAGGGATAAAGAAAATACAATTCTGAGATTTTTGCATGGCTTGCATTCTCACACCTTACACTGTGGAGAAAAATGTCACATTAAGATCATTCTGCAGGTAAGTACAATTACTATGACACCCAATTTTTTTCTTTGCTTTTTTTATTTAGTATATTATGAATTTTGCATACTTCTAACATTGAATTTTATGGTGAGGATGCAGGAGAGGTTTTCTTCTGATGACTCTTCCATGAAGGCTATATTTCTACAAGTGTCTCTGAACAGTAGAACAATATACCACAACTCCAGGGTATGTGAAAACGTTCTGAAGGTCTTTTGTAGTCAAGCATGGTGTTCTGATTTTCCTCTCTAGCAATCCTACGAGCAGCTCTTATGGAAATTTTGCTTGGTCTTCCAGACCTTATCTTGACCTCCACTGTTAATATCAACTGCCATTTCAAAATTAAATTTTGAACGGAGGAAAGGGGAACTTGAAAACACTTTGCTGTCTTCTTATAGCCTTCTCCTGCTTTGTGGGCCTCCACCATTTTCCTTTTTAGAGTGCTAGGCAGCTGATTAGAAGAACCCATGGCTACTGTTTTTTGGCACAAGGTTAGAGGAGTTTTGTTTTTATAAAGCTGGGAAATTTGCATCACCTGGCCTTTCCTAACGATGATAGTGAACAAGCCATAGCCCTAGCAGGCTAATTAAGGTCTGAAACCTTGGTCAAAGTTGTCTGAGCAAATCTCCAAGGGTGCCCAAACTTTTTCATTGGCCCATTTTCCTTTTTGTAATTTTTAAAATGTAAAAGATGAAAAAATATTTTTTTTGTGCCTAAAATACAAAG
Source organism: Ranitomeya imitator (assembly GCF_032444005.1). Classification (NCBI taxonomy): domain Eukaryota; kingdom Metazoa; phylum Chordata; class Amphibia; order Anura; family Dendrobatidae; genus Ranitomeya; species Ranitomeya imitator. The sequence continues at coordinate 112,752,513 of NC_091287.1, read as the reverse complement.
GAAATGTGTCATCTTTACCTTTAGCCCTTTTAGAGATCATTTCATGCTCTACGTGCTTAACTGTTCACACAAACAGTAATTTTGACCAGGGGTGCTCAAAATTTAGCATGACACTGTATGAGCAGAACTTGCCATAATACACTTGATTAATTATTTACAGAAAAATACAGCATCTTTTTTAATCAACAGTTAACCCAGGTTATTGCTATAGAATTTTGTGAATGAGGATAAAGGCATATTTGCATGTGGCTGAAAAATGGAGTTGAGGTCTTTTGAAGTGCATGCCTCAAAAAGTCCAAGCTGTTTCGGCATTGCAGCCTACAATCCAAGGTGCAGGTGCACCGGACCTACCCATGACCCATGTGTCCCTTTGCAAGCAGGATATCCTTTACACCGTTCAATGAACTTTGAACTTTGCCAACAGCGACTACATGAATAAGACCCTATGAGGGTCGGAACGTTATGTTCTTGTCGCCTCACCATTTTCTCTATCCCTGCACCAATTCCATATTCATGAATTGTGTTGTTGCTGCATCCACATCTGTATCATAAAGTCTTCACAAGCATCTATCAAAAGTGTGCGGTGATTGAACATTACTCGGCAGCTTGAGGAGGACATTACATACTGTAAAGTGGGGTTGATGGTTTAAATGGCTGGTTGTCTCATATGTCTGAGCTCAAGTCAGTATGTAACTTAGGATTACGATACATCATACTGGAGACACGAAATAATGTCTATCCACCTAGAGGTGTGGTGAGTTAGTAGACAGGACACACAGTGACTGCTATATTATATGTGATATTACTGGATCTGACGCAGTGAACTCACCTAACACTCACGTTGTGATTAAAGGTCATATCCCAGTAACACATTTATTTTCATACCTATTATAATCTTCCAGCTGTAATAAAATAAACTCACCATCTGCTGACATATCTTGTAGGGGGGCTACATTATAGACTTATTGGTTGCAATTACTTAGGCTGCGTTCACACTAGCGTTGTGCGCCGCTGCGTCGGCGACGCGACGCACAACGCACCGAAAAACGCGTGCAAACGCACGCAAAAACGCTGCGTTTTTTGACGCGTGCGTCGTTTTTTGACGAAAATCGGACGCAAGAAAAATGCAACTTGTTGCGTTTTCTTGGTCCGACGCTAGCGTCAAAAAAGACGCACGTGTCGGAAAATGCAACAAGCAAAAACGCATGCGTCCCCCATGTTAAACATAGGGGCGCATGATGCGTGCGTCGCCGCTGCGTCGCCCGACGCTAGCGCGACGCACACTAGCCGAACGCTAGTGTGAACGTAGCCTAAAATGTTTTTAGACTTTTGGCCTAAGTCAGCTGAAAAGTGTCAGGAGTCGTTATAGGGTCAATGTTGACTTTTAGGATTGTTCCAACCAATAGAGGGCACTAGGCATCTTTCTATCTGATGAGGATATTTTCATGCTTAGAAAGAAATATTACATTTTTGGAGGATCTGTTCTCCGCTCTGAACAATTTTCCCACAGACCAGCTATATTTGGCTTGGCTGTTAATTGCTATATTCTCAATGCATTGCTTCAACAAAACACTGTCAGTTGTCTACTGATGAGACCTGGCTTCTGTCCCAAGGGTTTTTTAATTCACTGAAAATGGTCCTAAGACAAGTGTTATATTTAGGTATATATATTTAGGGGATTTTACCTAAAATTGTAGTCGCCCCCTCTAGTTTACTGCCTTATGGATGTCCTACATATATTGTGTTAAATCCATCTATGTAATGAAACATGTACTTCATAACATTTCATTTTATACCATAGAACAGTCCTTCATAAAGATGATGCTTAATACCACCTAATACCAAACCATTCTAATAGAGACCAGGGCAGTACAAAATCATCAGCCGCTCTACTTTTTTGTTCATTTTTGGGTTCATGACAATTTATCAGTGAAGTTCTACAACTGCGATACATTCACATCAGGTCGCACATGATTACTGCACCATCTAGTGTCCGAAATGTAGATTTATATCTTCAAAATGTGATTAAAAAAATCTAAATTTATTATATAGCGCTATCATGTTCCACATTTTCAACATTGTAACCACTGAGGCTCACAATCTAGATTCCCTATCAGTATGGTTTTGGAGTGTGGGGAGAACCCGATGAAACCCACACAAGCATTGGGAGGACATACAAATTCCTTGCAGATGTTGTCCTTGATGGAATTTTAACTCAGGACCACTATGATGATGACCTAAATGAACACAGTTGTAGAGGTTTACTTACCTAATGGTCAAAAATATTTCATCCAAGGTAAATCCAATTTTCATAACTTTCTGGTAATGTTTACCATTTATCTATACTGGATAATTGCAAGGTATAGCATAGCAATGCACATTTATAAAATTTTAGCATGGGCATAATACTACTCAGACAACACAGGGTGAGGGTAAAACAATGTGGCAATACTTTATTTAACCATGAGACAGACTATAACACATAGAACAGTCCCAGCAAAATACCCAAGACAGTGCAAATTTACAGAGTCTCACCCTTCTGCTGACTCGCCAGTAGAGTTGAGCGACCTTGACCTTTTTAGAGTCGAGCCGGGTTTTGCGAAACCCGACTATGTCCAAAGTCGGGTCGAGTGAAATCGGCCGATTATGACGTAAAGTCGGGATCGACCGAAACACGAAACCCAATGCAAGTCAATGGGGCAGCATAGTCGGCAGTGAGTGGGGGCCAGGAAAACACCTAGAGTGGCCATTTTAATGTCAAAACCATCCATTCTTCTTAATGAAGCTTGTCAAGCGTAATTTACCTTATAATAATTGGAAGGCATTTGAAATTGGGGGTCATTTGGCTAAAGTTGTGGGGGGTAGGGCTGGTTCAAGTAATTAGTGGGCCCAGGAAATCTGGACCACGTCACGGCAGTGGAGCAGGGAGAGGTAAGTATTTCAACTTTGCAAGTGCTGTGAACCTGAGCAAGCAGGGGGGGCCCACTCGTTGGCATTGGCACTGGCACAGGGCCCCTCAAAGTACAGCGGTGTGTTTGCACGGCGGGGGCGCCTCCCACCGGCAGCAACACTTTTGCGTACTATGAGAGGCCCTGTGCCAGTGACGTCGCCAACTAGTATTCCTCCCCCCACCTGATGAAGGAACCTGCACTTTCATCTGCACCTTCCTCTTTGTCCCCGTGTAAGGTGGTATGGTATGCGGGAAGAGCAACCTGACTTTCAGCAGGGTCACAATGTTGTTGTGTAGCGTGCACGGGGAATGTTGCGTTATGGGTCAATGTACCAGCAGACTCATCTATCACTGGCTGGGCAATGGGCACGATGAAGTGGAAACACAGATATAGGCCCAAAGAAGAAAGTGGGCTAAATGCAGTTCAAAATTGGTAACACAGGAATAACCAGGGGGCATTGCAGTGGAGGACAACTGGAATGAGAGGCTGACACAGAGAGTAGGGCCAAATCAGTAAGTAGTCGAAATGCAGTTCAAAATTGGCAACCGTAGTAAACAGGCGGCACAGCTTTGTTCAGTGGAGGAGAACAGCAAGGAGTGGCAGACACCGATAGTAGGCCCCAAACCAACTAGTACGCCAAATGCAGTTGTTCCATTTAACCACAATTTAATGAGAGCCTGAAGATAGAAGCTCAGGAAAGGCAACCTGGGGAACACCTTGGAGTGTAACACACCATCTCTCTCCACCCCATACCCATTTTGTATGGCCTAATGCAGTGTACTTTTCTACAACTACTAAACGAGAGTCGGAAGACCGAAGCAATGGCAAGGAAACCTGGGGAACACCTTAGAGTGTAACACACCCTCTCTCTACACCCCATACCCAATTTGAAGGTCTAATGCAGTGTAGTTTCCAAGAACTACTAAACGAGAGCCGGAAGATCGAAGCTCAGGAAAGGCAACCTGGGGAACACCTTGGAGTGTAACACACCCTCTCGCTACACCCCATACCCAATTTGAAGGCCTAATGCAGCGTAGTTTCCAACAACTACTAAACGAGAGCCGGAAGATCGAAGCTCAGGAAAGGCAACCTGGGGAACACCTTGGAGTGTAACAAACCCTCTCTCTACACCCCATACCCAATTTGTAGGCCTAATGCAGCGTAGTTTCCGACAACTACTAAACGAGAGCATGAAGATCGAAGCTCAGGAAAGGCAACCTGGGGAACACCTTGGAGTGTAACACACCCTCTCTCTACACCCCATACCCAATTTGTAGGCCTAATGCAGCGTAGTTTCCGACAACTACTAAACGAGAGCCGGAATATCGAAGCTCAGGAAAGGCAACCTGGGGAACACCTTGGAGTGTAACACACCCTCTCTCTACACCCCATACCCAATTTGTAGGCCTAATGCAGCGTAGTTTCCGACAACTACTAAACGAGAGCCGGAATATCGAAGCTCAGGAAAGGCAACCTGGGGAACACCTTGGAGTGTAACACACCCTCTCTCTACACCCCATACCCAATTTGAAGGCCTAATGCAGCGTAGTTTCCAAGAACTACTAAACGAGAGCCGGAAGATCGAAGCTCAGGAAAGGCAACCTGGGGAACACCTTGGAGTGTAACACACCCTCTCGCTACACCCCATACCCAATTTGAAGGCCTAATGCAGCGTAGTTTCCAACAACTACTAAACGAGAGCCGGAAGATCGAAGCTCAGGAAAGGCAACCTGGGGAACACCTTGGAGTGTAACAAACCCTCTCTCTACACCCCATACCCAATTTGTAGGCCTAATGCAGCGTAGTTTCCGACAACTACTAAACGAGAGCATGAAGATCGAAGCTCAGGAAAGGCAACCTGGGGAACACCTTGGAGTGTAACACACCCTCTCTCTACACCCCATACCCAATTTGTAGGCCTAATGCAGCGTAGTTTCCGACAACTACTAAACGAGAGCCGGAATATCGAAGCTCAGGAAAGGCAACCTGGGGAACACCTTGGAGTGTAACACACCCTCTCTCTACGCCCCATACCCAATTTGTAGGCCTAATGCAGCGTAGTTTCCGACAACTACTAAACGAGAGCCGGAATATCGAAGCTCAGGAAAGGCAACCTGGGGAACACCTTGGAGTGTAACACACCCTCTCTCTACACCCCATACCCAATTTGAAGGCCTAATGCAGCGTAGTTTCCAAGAACTACTAAACGAGAGCCGGAAGATCGAAGCTCAGGAAAGGCAACCTGGGGAACACCTTGGAGTGTAACACACCCTCTCGCTACACCCCATACCCAATTTGAAGGCCTAATGCAGCGTAGTTTCCAACAACTACTAAACGAGAGCCGGAAGATCGAAGCTCAGGAAAGGCAACCTGGGGAACACCTTGGAGTGTAACAAACCCTCTCTCTACACCCCATACCCAATTTGTAGGCCTAATGCAGCGTAGTTTCCGACAACTACTAAACGAGAGCATGAAGATCGAAGCTCAGGAAAGGCAACCTGGGGAACACCTTGGAGTGTAACACACCCTCTCTCTACACCCCATACCCAATTTGTAGGCCTAATGCAGCGTAGTTTCCGACAACTACTAAACGAGAGCCGGAATATCGAAGCTCAGGAAAGGCAACCTGGGGAACACCTTGGAGTGTAACACACCCTCTCTCTACGCCCCATACCCAATTTGTAGGCCTAATGCAGCGTAGTTTCCGACAACTACTAAACGAGAGCCGGAATATCGAAGCTCAGGAAAGGCAACCTGGGGAACACCTTGGAGTGTAACACACCCTCTCTCTACACCCCATACCCAATTTGTAGGCCTAATGCAGCGTAGTTTCCAACAACTACTAAACGAGAGCCGGAAGATCGAAGCTCAGGAAAGGCAACCTGGGGAACACCTTGGAGTGTAACAAACCCTCTCTCTACACCCCATACCCAATTTGTAGGCCTAATGCAGCGTAGTTTCCGACAACTACTAAACGAGAGCATGAAGATCGAAGCTCAGGAAAGGCAACCTGGGGAACACCTTGGAGTGTAACACACCCTCTCTCTACACCCCATACCCAATTTGTAGGCCTAATGCAGCGTAGTTTCCGACAACTACTAAACGAGAGCCGGAATATCGAAGCTCAGGAAAGGCAACCTGGGGAACACCTTGGAGTGTAACACACCCTCTCTCTACGCCCCATACCCAATTTGTAGGCCTAATGCAGCGTAGTTTCCGACAACTACTAAACGAGAGCCGGAATATCGAAGCTCAGGAAAGGCAACCTGGGGAACACCTTGGAGTGTAACACACCCTCTCTCTACACCCCATACCCAATTTGAAGGCCTAATGCAGTGTAGTTTCCAAGAACTACTAAACGAGAGCCGGAAGATCGAAGCTCAGGAAAGGCAACCTGGGGAACACCTTGGAGTGTAACACACCCTCTCGCTACACCCCATACCCAATTTGAAGGCCTAATGCAGCGTAGTTTCCAACAACTACTAAACGAGAGCCGGAAGATCGAAGCTCAGGAAAGGCAACCTGGGGAACACCTTGGAGTGGAACACACCATCTCTCTACACCCCATACCCAATTTGAAGGCCTAATGCAGAGTAGTTTCCAAGAACTACTAAACGAGAGCCGGAAGATCGAAGCTCAGGAAAGGCAACCTGGGGAACACCTTGGAGTGTAACACAACGTCTCTCTACACGACGGAAGGGCTGATTCTTAGGAAGGAAGGCTGTTGGAAATAAGCATTGCGCGTCCGAGGGTGATTATATTCTTATTAGGTATATACTCACCCTCGGACGCGCCCTGCTTCTTTATTTGGAATGAATGTTTATTTGCAATGTGGTGTTGACTTTCTCTATTATTTTGGTAATTAATGATTTTATTATTTTCATTATTTTGCATCTTCTCGGCAATAATATAAAGAAGACGCGACAGGACAACACTCGGTGGATGCCATATGTGTGTTTTCAATTTAAAAAAACTTTCAGTTAACTACTTGCAGGAGAAAGTAATTGTAGCTGGTGGCCATTTTTAGTACTGTACCAGATTTTAGTTGTGTGTTTGTTTTTAATGTTAAAATGTCTGCATTTGATATCTCACCAGTATTTTCTTTTTTATAAGCAAAATACTTATTTTTATATTTTCTGATGTTGGTTCCAGGGGTACACGGCCAGCAGTGCCCTGGTCAGTGTAGTAGTAGTTGAAAGAATGGACCGCAGACAGGCATCGAAGGCCTAAAATAATAACACATGGCTGTAGGCAATTTTAAATTGGTTCCAGGGGTACACGGACAGCAGTGGTGTGGTCAGTGGAGGCCTAGTGGAAGGAGTGACCGCAGACAGGCATCGAAGGCCTAAAATAATAACACATGGCTGTAGGCAATTTTAAATTGGTTCCAGGGGTACACGGGCAGCAGTGACCTGGTCAGTGTAGTAGTAGTTGAAAGAATGGACCGCAGACAGGCATCGAAGGCCTAAAATAAAAAAATTGGGCTGGCTGTAGGCAATTTTAAATTGGTTCCAGGGGTACACGGGCAGCAGTGGTGTGGTCAGTGGAGGCCTAGTGGAAGGAGTGACCGCAGACAGGCATCGAAGGCCTAAAATAATAACACATGGCTGTAGGCAATTTTAAATTGGTTCCAGGGGTACACGGGCAGCAGTGACCTGGTCAGTGTAGTAGTAGTTGAAAAAATGGACCGCAGACAGGCATCGAATGCCTAAAATAATAACACATGGCTGTAGGCAATTTTAAATTGGTTCCAGGGGTACACGGGCAGCAGTGACCTGGTCAGTGTAGTAGTAGTTGAAAGAATGGACCGCAGACAGGCATCGAAGGCCTAAAATAAAAAAATTGGGCTGGCTGTAGGCAATTTTAAATTGGTTCCAGGGGTACACGGACAGCAGTGGTGTGGTCAGTGGAGGCCTAGTGGAAGGAGTGACCGCAGACAGGCATCGAAGGCCTAAAATAATAACACATGGCTGTAGGCAATTTTAAATTGGTTCCAGGGGTACACGGGCAGCAGTGACCTGGTCAGTGTAGTAGTAGTTGAAAGAATGGACCGCAGACAGGCATCGAAGGCCTAAAATAATAACACATGGCTGTAGGCAATTTTAAATTGGTTCCAGGGGTACACGGACAGCAGTGGTGTGGTCAGTGGAGGCCTAGTGGAAGGAGTGACCGCAGACAGGCATCGAAGGCCTAAAATAATAACACATGGCTGTAGGCAATTTTAAATTGGTTCCAGGGGTACACGGACAGCAGTGGTGTGGTCAGTGGAGGCCTAGTGGAAGGAGTGACCGCAGACAGAATGGACCGCAGACAGGCATCGAAGGCCTAAAATAAAAAAATTGGGCTGGCTGTAGGCAATTTTAAATTGGTTCCAGGGGTACACGGACAGCAGTGGTGTGGTCAGTGGAGGCCTAGTGGAAGGAGTGACCGCAGACAGGCATCGAAGGCCTAAAATAATAACACATGGCTGTAGGCAATTTTAAATTGGTTCCAGGGGTACACGGGCAGCAGTGACCTGGTCAGTGTAGTAGTAGTTGAAAAAATGGACCGCAGACAGGCATCGAATGCCTAAAATAATAACACATGGCTGTAGGCAATTTTAAATTGGTTCCAGGGGTACACGGACAGCAGTGGTGTGGTCAGTGGAGGCCTAGTGGAAGGAGTGACCGCAGACAGGCATCGAAGGCCTAAAATAATAACACATGGCTGTAGGCAATTTTAAATTGGTTCCAGGGGTACACGGACAGCAGTGGTGTGGTCAGTGGAGGCCTAGTGGAAGGAGTGACCGCAGACAGGCATCGAAGGCCTAAAATAATAACACATGGCTGTAGGCAATTTTAAATTGGTTCCCGGGGTACACGGGCAGCAGTGACCTGGTCAGTGTAGTAGTAGTTGAAAAAATGGACCGCAGACAGGCATCGAATGCCTAAAATAATAACACATGGCTGTAGGCAATTTTAAATTGGTTCCAGGGGTACACGGGCAGCAGTGACCTGGTCAGTGTAGTAGTAGTTGAAAGAATGGACCGCAGACAGGCATCGAAGGCCTAAAATAAAAAAATTGGGCTGGCTGTAGGCAATTTTAAATTGGTTCCAGGGGTACACGGACAGCAGTGGTGTGGTCAGTGGAGGCCTAGTGGAAGGAGTGACCGCAGACAGGCATCGAAGGCCTAAAATAATAACACATGGCTGTAGGCAATTTTAAATTGGTTCCAGGGGTACACGGGCAGCAGTGACCTGGTCAGTGTAGTAGTAGTTGAAAAAATGGACCGCAGACAGGCATCGAATGCCTAAAATAATAACACATGGCTGTAGGCAATTTTAAATTGGTTCCAGGGGTACACGGACAGCAGTGACCTGGTCAGTGTAGTAGTAGTTGAAAGAATGGACCGCAGACAGGCATCGAAGGCCTAAAATAAAAAAATTGGGCTGGCTGTAGGCAATTTTAAATTGGTTCCAGGGGTACACGGACAGCAGTGGTGTGGTCAGTGGAGGCCTAGTGGAAGGAGTGACCGCAGACAGGCATCGAAGGCCTAAAATAATAACACATGGCTGTAGGCAATTTTAAATTGGTTCCAGGGGTACACGGGCAGCAGTGACCTGGTCAGTGTAGTAGTAGTTGAAAAAATGGACCGCAGACAGGCATCGAATGCCTAAAATAATAACACATGGCTGTAGGCAATTTTAAATTGGTTCCAGGGGTACACGGACAGCAGTGGTGTGGTCAGTGGAGGCCTAGTGGAAGGAGTGACCGCAGACAGGCATCGAAGGCCTAAAATAATAACACATGGCTGTAGGCAATTTTAAATTGGTTCCAGGGGTACACGGACAGCAGTGACCTGGTCAGTGTAGTAGTAGTTGAAAGAATGGACCGCAGACAGGCATCGAAGGCCTAAAATAAAAAAATTGGGCTGGCTGTAGGCAATTTTAAATTGGTTCCAGGGGTACACGGGCAGCAGTGACCTGGTCAGTGTAGTAGTAGTTGAAAGAATGGACCGCAGACAGGCTTAGAAGGCCTAACATAACAAACTTGGGCTGGCTGTAGGCACTTTTAAATTGGTTCCAGGGGTACACGGGCAGCAGTGGTCTGGTCAGTGGAAGTCTAGTGGAAGGAGTGACCGCAGACAGGCTTCCAAGGCCTAACATAACAAACTTGGGCTGGCTGTAGGCACTTTTAAATTGGTTCCAGGGGTACACGGGCAGCAGTGGTCTGGTCAGTGGAAGTCTAGTGGAAGGAGTGACCGCAGACAGGCTTCCAAGGCCTAACATAACAAACTTGGGCTGGCTGTAGGCACTTTTAAATTGGTTCCAGGGGTACACGGGCAGCAGTGGTCTGGTCAGTGGAAGTCTAGTGGAAGGAGTGACCGCAGACAGGCTTCGAAGGCCTAACATAACAAAATTGGGCTGGCTGTAGGCACTTTAAATTGGTTCCAGGGGTACATGGGCAGCAGTGTATGGTCAGTGGAAGTCTAGTGGAAGGAGTGACGGCAGACAGTCTTCGAAGGCCTAACATAACAAAATTGGGCTGACTGTAGGCACTTTTAAATTGGTTCCAGGGTAACACGGCCAGCAGTGGCCTGGTCAGTGTAGTAGTTGTAGAAAGAAGGGACCGCAGACAGGCTTCGAAGGCCTAACATAACAAAAATGTCAAAACAATGGTATTGTCAGTGCCAGGCATTGAAGGATGTCAGCGGCTAGACTACACATTGGTGAAGCTGTGAGAGATAATTTTGCTAGTGGTAGAGCACTGTTTGAGCTGGGGGGGGGAACTGTCTTGTGGCCGGCGGTACAGGCACAGGGCCCCTCATATTACAACGGTGTGTCTGACGTTGGGTGCGCACCACCACCGCCAGAGACACTTTATTGTACTATGAGGGACCCAGTGGCAGTGCCGTCGACCAAAAGCGGCCACACCCACCTCTTCAGACAAACAGCACTCTCAAGGGTCCAAGCGCAAAGTGGCGATAGCACGGCCCCGTGTGGGGAGTTTGGCCATTTCGTGAGGTGGAAACATGTCGTATGCTGGACAATCAGGTGAAGAAAATTACGAGATTGGAAAAGTCATTCAGAATAGTCCACAGGCAAGACCTTTTCATAGGAAAGCTAGGTGTCAGCCGGGCAGGGTGGGGCAAAAGATTTTGAAATCCAGTTGTGGTTCATTTTAATGAAGGTTAGATCATCTACATTTTGGGTAGCCAGACGAGTCCTTTTTTCTGTTAGTATTGAACCTGCAGCACTGAATACTCTTTCTGATAGGACACTAGCTGCCGGGCAAGCAAGCTCCTGCAATGCATATTCTGCCAATTCTGGCCAGGTGTCTAATTTGGATGCCCAGTAATCAAATGGGAATGACGGTTGAGGGAGAACGTCGATAAGGGATGAAAAATAGTTTGTAACCATACTGGACAAATGTTGTCTCCTGTCACTTTGAATTGATGCTGCAGTACCTGTCCTGTCTGCGGTCATAGAAAAATCACTCCACAACCTGGTCAGAAAACCCCTCTGTCCAACGCCACTTCTGATTTCTGCCCCTCTAACACCTCTGGTCTGCTGGCCCCTGGAGCTCGTGTGAGAACGATCACGGGCGCTGTGTGCAGGGAATGCCAGAAGCAAACGGTCAACAAGAGTTGATTGTTTTGTTGCTAATATTAGTTCCAAGTTCTCATGTGGCATAATATTTTGCAATTTGCCTTTATAGCGAGGATCAAGGAGGCAGGCCAACCAGTAATCGTCATCGTTCATCATTTTTGCAATGCGTGTGTCCCTTTTGAGGATACGCAAGGCATAATCCGCCATGTGGGCCAAAGTTCCCGTTGTCAAATCTGCGGTTGTGCTTGGTTGAGGGGCAGTTGCAGGCAAATCTACGTCACTTGTGTCCCTCAAAAAACCAGAACCCGGCCTTGCCACGCCACCAATTTCCCGTGCCCCCGGGAAAGCTTCCTCATTAAAAATATACTCATCCCCATCATCCTCCTCATCCTCCACCTCCTCTTCGCCCGGTACCTCGTCATGTACACTGCCCTGACCAGACAATCGCTGACTGTCATCAAGGCTTTCCTCTTCCTCTGGTGCAGACGCCTGATCCTTTATGTGCGTCAAACTTTGCATCAGCAGACGCATTAGGGGGATGCTCATGCTTATTATGGCGTTGTCTGCACTAACCAGCCGTGTGCATTCCTCAAAACACTGAAGGACTTGACACATGTCTTGAATCTTCGACCACTGCACACCTGACAACTCCATGTCTGCCATCCTACTGCCTGCCCGTGTATGTGTATCCTCCCACAAAAACATAACAGCCCGCCTCTGTTCGCACAGTCTCTGAAGCATGTGCAGTGTTGAGTTCCACCTTGTTGCAACGTCTATGATTAGGCGATGCTGGGGAAGGTTCAAAGAACGCTGATAGGTCTGCATACGGCTGGAGTGTACAGGCGAACGGCGGATATGTGCGCAAAGTCCACGCACTTTGAGGAGCAGGTCGGATAACCCCGGATAACTTTTCAGGAAGCACTGCACCACCAGGTTTAAGGTGTGAGCCAGGCAAGGAATGTGTTTCAGTTGGGAAAGGGAGATGGCAGCCATGAAATTCCTTCCGTTATCACTCACTACCTTGCCTGCCTCAAGATCTACAGTGCCCAGCCACGACTGCGTTTCTTGCTGCAAGAACTCGGACAGAACTTCCGCGGTGTGTCTATTGTCGCCCAAACACTTCATAGCCAATACAGCCTGCTGACGTATGCCAGTAGCTGCCCCATAATGGGAGACCTGGTGTGCAACAGTGGCAGGTGCGGATGGAGTGTTTGTGCGACTGCGGTCTGTGGACGAGCTCTTGCTTCTGCAGGAGGACGAGGAGGAGGAGGAGGAGGGGGTGCGAACGGCTACAGACAACTGTTTACTAGACCGTGGGCTAGGCAGAACTGTCCCAAACTTGCTGTCCCCTGTGGACCCTGAATCCACCACATTTACCCAGTGTGCCGTGATGGACACGTAACGTCCCTGGCCATGCCTACTGGTCCATGCATCTGTTGTCAGGTGCACCTTTGTGCTCACAGATTGCCTGAGTGCATGGACGATGCGCTCTTTAACATGCTGGTGGAGGGCTGGGATGGCTTTTCTGGAAAAAAAGTGTCGACTGGGTAGCTCGTAGCGTGGTACAGCGTAGTCCATCAGGTCTTTGAAAGCTTCGCTTTCAACTAACCGGTAGGGCATCATCTCTAACGAGATTAGTCTAGCTATGTGGGCGTTCAAACCCTGTGTACGCGGATGCGAGGCTAAGTATTTCCTTTTTCTAACCATAGTCTCATGTAGGGTGAGCTGGACTGGAGAGCTGGAGATCGTGGAACTAGCGGGGGTGCCGGTGGACATGGCAGACTGAGAGACGGTGGGAGATGGTATTGTTGCCGCCGGTGCCCTAGATGCAGTGTTTCCTACTACGAAACTGGTGATTCCCTGACCCTGACTGCTTTGGCCTGGCAAAGATACCTGCACAGATACAGCAGGTGGTGCGCTAAATGGTGGTCCTACACTGCCGGAAGGGATGTTGCGTTGATGACTAGCTTCATTGGCCGAGGGTGCAACAACCTTAAGGGACGTTTGGTAGTTAGTCCAAGCTTTCAAATGCATGGTGGTTAAATGTCTATGCATGCAACTAGTATTGAGACTTTTCAGATTCTGACCTCTGCTTAAGGAAGTAGAACATTTTTGACAGATGACTTTGCGCTGATCAATTGGATGTTGTTTAAAAAAATGCCAGACTGCACTCTTTCTAGCATCGGATACCTTTTCAGGCATTGCAGACTGAGCTTTAACCGGATGGCCACGCTGTCCTCCACCAGGTTTTGGCTTTGCCACGCGTTTTGGGCAAGATACGGGCCCGGCAGATGGAACCTGTGGCGATGTTGATGCCTGCTGCGGCCCCTCCTCCTCCTCTGCTTCAGAACTGCTGCCGCCTGCACCCTGTTCCCCCAATGGCTGCCAATCGGGGTCAAGAACTGGGTCATCTAATAACTCTTCTTGTACCTCCTGCGCAACTTCGTCTGTGTCACCGTGTCGTTCGGTGGTATAGCGTTCGTGATGGGGCAACATAGTCTCATCAGGGTCTGATTCTTGATCAGCACCCTGCGAGGGCAATGTTGTGGTCTGAGTCAAAGGACCAGCATAGTAGTCTGGCTGTGGCTGTGCGTCAGTGCACTCCATGTCAGATTCAATTTGTAATGGGCATGGACTGTTAACTGCTTCACTTTCTAAGCCAGGGACGGTATGTGTAAAGAGCTCCATGGAGTAACCCGTTGTGTCGCCTGCTGCATTCTTCTCTGTTGTTGTTTTTGCTGAAGAGGACAAGGAAGTGACTTGTCCCTGACCGTGAACATCCACTAACGACGCGCTGCTTTTACTTTTACCAGTTTCACGAGATGAGGCAAAAGAGCTAGAGGCTGAGTCAGCAAGATAAGCCAAAACTTGCTCTTGCTGCTCCGGCTTTAAAAGCGGTTTTCCTAATCCCAGAAAAGGGAGCGTTCGAGGCCTTGTGTAGCCGGACGACGAACCTGGCTCCACAGCTCCAGACTTAGGTGCAATATTTTTTCCCCCACGACCACCTGATGCTCCACCACTACCACTACCCTCATTACCAGCTGACAATGAACGCCCCCGGCCACGACCTCTTCCACTAGACTTCCTCATTGTTTTAAAAACGTAACCAAACTAACGTTATTTGTTGCAGTCACACAACTTACACGGTGAGCTATAACTTCAGTATGATTTAGCTACCCCTTTACAGGTTGGTGAGACCACAGCGAAAATCAGGCCCAATGTTACACACTCTTTTTTTGGTGGCTGCAAATTAGAGAGATGCCCCACACGCAGGACTGTCACTGAAGCACAAATGTTAATATTAATGTCACACTATTATTTTTTTTTTATTTTTATTTTTTTCAGGAACACTTTAGAAACCCCCCAAAAAAAAAAAAATAGATTTTTGCAGGGAGAATTTAGAAAACAAATGTAACAAACTATATGCTTTCTATGGGCCACTGAGTGAGAGATGACGCACACAGGAATCAGGAGTGGCACACAAGCCCAGAGGCCAATATTTTTCTACCAATGATTGATGGAGTTATTTTCTCTGGTAGATTTTGGAACCCAAATCAAGGAAAAAAAATGTAGGCTTTCTATGGACCACAATTGGAGAGAGAGAGAGAGAGAGATGGCACACCCAGGAGTCAAGACTGGCACACAAGCAGAAAGGCCAATATTAATCTCCCACTGTTTTTTTTTTTTTTTTTTTTTTTTTTTTTTTTCAGGGAGACTTTAGAAAAAAAAATAATAAAAAAAATATGATTTTATCAGGAAGAATTTAGAAACCAAATAAAATAAAATGATTTTTTCAGGGAGAATTTATAAAACAAATAAAAACAAAAATAGGCGTTCTATGGCCCACTGACTGAGAGATGACGCACACAGGAGTCAGGAGTGGCACACAAACCCAGAGGCCAATATTTTTCTACCAATGATTGATGTAGTTATTTTCTCTGGTAGATTTTAGAACCCAAATCAAGGAAAAAAAATATAGGCTTTCTATGGACCACAATTGGAGAGAGAGAGAGAGAGAGAGAGAGAGAGAGAGAGAGATGGCACACCCAGGAGTCAAGACTGGCACACAAGCAGAAAGGCCAATATTAATCTCCCACTGTTTTTTTTGGTTGTTTTTTTTTTTTTTTTTTCAGGGAGACTTTAGAAAAAAAAATAATAAAAAAAATATGATTTTATCAGGAAGAATTTAGAAACCAAATAAAATAAAATGATTTTTTCAGGGAGAATTTATAAAACAAATAAAACCAAAAATAGGCGTTCTATGGCCCACTGACTGAGAGATGACGCACCCAGGAGTCAAGACTGGCACACAAGCAGAAAGGCCAATATTAATCTCCCACTGTTTTTTTTTTTTTTTTTCAGGGAGACTTTAGAAAAAAAAATAATAAAAAAAATATGATTTTATCAGGAAGAATTTAGAAACCAAATAAAATAAAATGATTTTTTCAGGGAGAATTTAGAAAACAAATAAAACCAAAAATAGGCGTTCTATGGCCCACTGACTGAGAGATGACGCACACAGGAGTCAGGAGTGGCACACAAACCCAGAGGCCAATATTTTTCTACCAATGATTGATGTAGTTATTTTCTCTGGTAGATTTTAGAACCCAAATCAAGGAAAAAAAATATAGGCTTTCTATGGACCACAATTGGAGAGAGAGAGAGAGAGAGAGAGAGAGAGAGAGAGAGATGGCACACCCAGGAGTCAAGACTGGCACACAAGCAGAAAGGCCAATATTAATCTCCCACTGTTTTTTTGGTTGTTTTTTTTTTTTTTTTTTCAGGGAGACTTTAGAAATAAAAATAATAAAAAAAATATGATTTTATCAGGAAGAATTTAGAAACCAAATAAAATAAAATGATTTTTTCAGGGAGAATTTAGAAAACAAATAAAACCAAAAATAGGCGTTCTATGGCCCACTGACTGAGAGAGAGAGAGAGATGGAACGCTTAGTACTGGCACACAAGCCCAAAGGGCAATATTAATCTCCCTTTTTTTTTCCAGGGAGAATTTCTAAAACCCAAAAAAAAAATAAAATAGGCTTTCTATGGCCCACTATTTGTGAGAGAGATGGGACGCTCAGGACTGGCACAGATGGCACGCTCAGGACTGGCACAGAAGCCCAGAGGCCAATATTAATCTCCCTTTTTTTCTGGGAGAATTTATAAAACCAAAAAAATATTTAAATAGGCTTTCTATGGCCCACTATTTGTGAGAGAGATGGCACGCTCAGGACTGGCACAGATGGCACGCTCACAACTGGCACACAAGCCCAGAGGCCAATATTAATCTCCCTTTTTTCAGGGAAAATTTATAAAAAAAAAAAAAAATTAAATAGGCTTTCTATGGCCCACTATTTGTGAGAGAGATGGCACGCTCAGGGCTGGCACAGATGGCACGCTCAGGACTGGCACACAAGCCCAGAGGCCAATATTAATCTCCCTTTTTTTCAGGGAGAATTTATAAAACCCCCAAAAAAAATAAAATAGGCTTTCTATGGCCCACTATTTGTGAGAGAGATGGGACGCTCAGGACTGGCACAGATGGCACGCTCAGGACTGGCACAGAAGCCCAGAGGCCAATATTAATCTCCCTTTTTTTCTGGGAGAATTTATAAAACCAAAAAAATATTTAAATAGGCTTTCTATGGCCCACTATTTGTGAGAGAGATGGCACGCTCAGGACTGGCACAGATGGCACGCTCACAACTGGCACACAAGCCCAGAGGCCAATATTAATCTCCCTTTTTTCAGGGAGAATTTCTAAAACCCAAAAAAAAAATAAAATAGGCTTTCTATGGCCCACTATTTGTGAGAGAGATGGGACGCTCAGGACTGGCACAGATGGCACGCTCAGGACTGGCACAGAAGCCCAGAGGCCAATATTAATCTCCCTTTTTTTCTGGGAGAATTTATAAAACCAAAAAAATATTTAAATAGGCTTTCTATGGCCCACTATTTGTGAGAGAGATGGCACGCTCAGGACTGGCACAGATGGCACGCTCACAACTGGCACACAAGCCCAGAGGCCAATATTAATCTCCCTTTTTTCAGGGAGAATTTCTAAAACCCAAAAAAAAAATAAAATAGGCTTTCTATGGCCCACTATTTGTGAGAGAGATGGGACGCTCAGGACTGGCACAGATGGCACGCTCAGGACTGGCACAGAAGCCCAGAGGCCAATATTAATCTCCCTTTTTTTCTGGGAGAATTTATAAAACCAAAAAAATATTTAAATAGGCTTTCTATGGCCCACTATTTGTGAGAGAGATGGCACGCTCAGGACTGGCACAGATGGCACGCTCACAACTGGCACACAAGCCCAGAGGCCAATATTAATCTCCCTTTTTTTCTGGGAGAATTTATAAAACCAAAAAAATATTTAAATAGGCTTTCTATGGCCCACTATTTGTGAGAGAGATGGCACGCTCAGGACTGGCACAGATGGCACGCTCACAACTGGCACACAAGCCCAGAGGCCAATATTAATCTCCCTTTTTTCAGGGAAAATTTATAAAACAAAAAAAAAAATTAAATAGGCTTTCTATGGCCCACTATTTGTGAGAGAGATGGCACGCTCAGGGCTGGCACAGATGGCACGCTCAGGACTGGCACACAAGCCCAGAGGCCAATATTAATCTCCCTTTTTTTCAGGGAGAATTTATAAAACCAAAAAAAAAAATAAATAGGCTTTCTATGGCCCACTATTTGTGAGAGAGATGGCACGCCTAGGGCTGGCACAGATGGCACGCTCAGGACTGGCACACAAGCCCAGAGGCCAATATTAATCTCCCTTTTTTTCAGGGAGAATTTATAAAACCCCAAAAAAAATAAAATAGGCTTTCTATGGCCCACTATTTGTGAGAGAGATGGCACACTCAGGACTGGCACACAAGCCCAAAGGCCAATATTAATCTCCCACTGTATTTTTATCAGGGAGAATTTATACACCCCACAAAAAAAAATACAGAAAAATGAAAAGGCTTTCTATGGCCCACTATGTGAGAGAGATGGCACACACAGGGATGGCACTCTAGCAGAAATGCCAAATTGCCAATCTTAATCTCCCACCAAAAAAAAAAAAAAAAAAAAACAGGGAATGTCCTACAATTACTATCTCCCTGCCTGCAGTAATCTCAGCCAGGTATGGCAGGCAGCTACTATCTCCCTGCCTGCAGTAATCTCAGCCAGGTATGGCAGGCAGCAATAAGGAGTGGACTGATGCACAAATGAAATAAAAAGTGTGGACAAACAAAAAAGATAGCTGTGCAGAAAGGAAGGAACAAGAGGATTTGTGCTTTGAAAAAAGCAGTTGGTTTGCACAGCGGCGTACACACAGCAATGCAGCTATCAGGGAGCCTTCTAGGGCAGCCCAATGAGCTACAGCGCTGAGGGGAAAAAAAAAAAAAAAAAAACTTCCACTGTCCCTGCACACCGAGGGTGGTGTTGGACAGTGCAAATCGCTGCAGCACAAGCGGTTTTGTGGTTAATGGACCCTGCCTAACGCTATCCCTGCTTCTGACAAAGCGGCAGCAACCTCTCCCTAAGCTCAGATCAGCAGCAGTAAGATGGCGGTCGGCGGGAACGCCTCTTTATAGCCCCTGTGACGTCGCAGACAGCAAGCCAATCACTGCAATGCCCTTCTCTAAGATGGTGGGGACCAGGACCTATGTCATCACGCTGCCCACACTCTGCGTTTACCTTCATTGGCTGAGAAATGGCGCTTTTCGCGTCATTGAAACGCGACTTTGGCGCGAAAGTCGCGTACCGCATGGCCGACCCCGCACAGGGGTCGGATCGGGTTTCATGAAACCCCGACTTAGCCAAAAGTCGGCGACTTTTGAAAATGTTCGACCCGTTTCGCTCAACCCTACTCGCCAGGATTAAAACCAGCTGTGACTTCCAGGACCAACTACTTCCACCTGTGGCATGCACAGAGAGGAGGTAACAACAAGCTTAGGAAGCTGATAGTCCATTGAGGTACCAGGTCAGGTGACAAGAGTGTCACAACCTGGCTTCTCTGAACATCTTGATGGAGCTAGGTGACCGATGGGTCATAATCCTGACTTTCCCAAACATGTCCATGGGTTCAGTGATGGTCAATGGAGCAGATCTGTATTCTTTCAGCCAATTCCACTAAGCTGGCATCCTGCAGAATGTCAAATCTGTGTCCCTCGTGATGGAGCCATGATGTTCTGGCAGCTGTCTTGTAGAGTGTTCTTAGCTGTGGTTTTGTAAAGAGTCTCTGGATCAATGGATCTCTTATTGCAAATGCATATTCCCATTATATAGTTCACAACTGTTGTCCTTCAACCCATCATCCAGAAGTCAAAAGGAAGATGTGACATTGATTTGCAATGTTTGAGTATTTAAACAATTTGCATGTCATGCCGCTGTCACTGCCACCTCCCGCACCCTGTCATACTCACCTGTCTTTGGCGTTCCAGCATGCCTCCTCTCCTGCGGTGTCCTCCTCTCTGTGCTCACTCCTGGCCGCTCCTGCTCATCAGGCACGCATGCACACCAGTTTCAGCACTGCCCGTGCACACCTTTGATATTCCTGCTGGCACTCCTTCTTGTCCTCTCGATAGTCTTGGAGGACCTTCACCCGGAAGAACTGCGTCGCGCTGGTAAGTAAGCTGCTCCGCCCTATCCTCTGTGCCTGTAGATCATTTGTGGTTGCAAGTGTTCTTGGCCCCTCGCTAGTGCTGTGTTGTCCCTGTTTCTCCTGATCCTGGTTCTCTGTATTTCTTCCAGCGCCTTACCTGTGTCTCTGCTTCCCTGGGTCTCGCGTTCCAGTGCTCCTGCTCTTCCTGTATCACCAATCTTGTGTGCCTGTACCTTTGCTTCCCTGGGTCTCATCAGTCCAGTCCCGGTCATAGCAGTCCTGCTCCTTTACAGTCCTGTGTCTCTGCAGCCTCTGTCTATACAGTCCTGCATCTCTGCACTCCTGTCCTCAGTCGATTGTCTCTACCGATCTCGCTCATCCGGTGTCTCTCCTGGTTCTCTTGGTCCCACGTCTTCTTTGGTCCTTATCAATATTGTTTTCCCCAGCTTCTGAGGCGATAGTCCCTCATGGGTCTGCCCCTAACTCTCCTTGTATAGGGGGCGGTCCACCTGGTCACCTCGTCTGTGAGGGGTTCATCGTTACGGTCCAGTGGGTCCACTTTACGTTTTTCTTCGTGCATCGTCACAGTATCTACAGGCCATGGACCCTGCTGGTCTCTCCACCACCCAAAAATAATTACTTTTTTTGCGAGAGAACCAGACTAGAATCATGTCCTTCCTAAAGAATATGGAGTCTCGTCTCGCAGCTTTACAGTCCACCGACCCTAGTAACGCCTCACAGCTTGCGGCTCTTCAGCAGGAGCTTAGCCAACAACGGGACACTCAGTCTCATATTTTGAATTTTATGGCCTCTGTTGATAATCGACTTCTCTCCCTACAGGATGCCACTTCGGCTCCAATCCAGGCCTCCGCTCCACAACCCTCTCCTCGTTTGGCCAGACCTCCTCACTATAGTGAAGATACTAAATTATGTCGTGGGTTTCTCAATCAGTGTCAATTACACTTTGAGTTGTCTCTGCTGTTATACACTACGGATCGAGCTAAAGTAGCTTTTGTGGTTTCCCATTTAGAAGGCGAGGCTTTGGCCTGGGATAACCCCCTCTGGGAGAGGGAAGATCCGGTTTCCCAACTTAATCTTTTTTTGGATACCTTTCGAAAGGCATTTGATGAACCCGGTCGTCTGGTTTCTATCACAGAGTCTCTTTTCAACCTTCACCAGGGTACCCTTTCTGTGGCTCAGTATGCCATCCGTTTCCGAAAACTGTCATCTGATTTAGGGTGGAACAATGAAGCACTGGTGAGAGCGTTTTGGCGAGGTCTGTCTTCCCGAATTAAGGATGAGCTGGCAGAGCGTGATACTCCTACTACTTTGGATTACCTTATTTTCTTGGCTACTCGCATTGATTTTTAATTCAAGGAGCGCTCTCGTGAGGCTGTCAGAGAGAGGAGGTCTCCTCGTTTGACTTCTGCTACACGGGGTGCTTCTTTCCCTCAAACCACTACCGTTTCATCCTCCTCTTCTCCTGAGCCCATGCAGGTGGATCGCCTCAAGCCCGCCAAACTTCGCCGTAAGGAGAGACTTGCATAGGGTTTATGCTTCAATTGTGGCAGTGCCTCTCATCTTCTGCGATCCTGCCCTCAGAAGCCGGGAAACGCCTCCGCCTAGGACAGGTAAGAGAGGTCTTCCTAGATAGTTATGATTCCTCTCCTCCTCTAATTTTGTCCGTTATTTTACACTTGGGGCCTAGTCGCTTCTCTTTGGAGGCTTAGGTAGATTCTGGTGCGGCTGGGAATTTTGTCCAACTCGAGATTGTTAAGAGACTTGGGATTCCTGTCAGGTCCTTGGAGATTCCTAGGCAAATAGCTTCTGTTGATGGTCAGCCTTTGCGGGAGTCCATTACTTTAGTCACCGAGGAAGTTGAGATTCAAATTGGAGCTCTTCATCATGAAAAGTTGGCTTTTTATGTTTTGCCGTCTTTGTCCCATCCGTTTCTTTTAGGACTTCCTTGGCTAAGGAATCATGAACCTTCCCTCGACTGGCGGCCTGGAGAAATTTTAACCTGGGGACAGTCTTGTCAGAACAGATGCCTACTTCCCGTCAAGCCTACTTGCACCTCTCCATCTGCTCCAGGACTGGAGAATCTGCCCTCAGTGTATTCATCATTTTTGGATGTCTTTGACAAAAAGGAGGCTGAGGTTCTACCACCGCATCGTCCTTACAATTGTCCGATTGATCTTGCTCCTGGTTCCACTCCTCCCAGAGGTCGTATACAGTGGGGCAAAAAAGTATTTAGTCAGTCAGCAATAGTGCAAGTTCCACCACTTTAAAAGATGAGAGGCGTCTGTAATTTACATCATAGGTAGACCTCAACTATGGGAGACAAACTGAGGAAAAAAAATCCAGAAAATCACATTGTCTGTTTTTTTATCATTTTTTTGCATATTATGGTGGAAAATAAGTATTTGGTCAGAAACAAACAATCAAGATTTCTGGCTCTCACAGACCTGTAACTTCTTTAAGAGTCTCCTCTTTCTTCCACTCATTACCTGTAGTAATGGCACCTGTTTAAACTTGTTATCAGTATAAAAAGACACCTGTGCACACCCTCAAACAGTCTGACTCCAAACTCCACTATGGTGAAGACCAAAGAGCTGTCAAAGGACACCAGAAACAAAATTGTAGCCCTGCACCAGGCTGGGAAGACTGAATCTGCAATAGCCAACCAGCTTGGAGTGAAAAAATCAACAGTGGGAGCAATAATTAGAAAATGGAAGACATACAAGACCACTGATAATCTCCCTCGATCTGGGGCTCCACGCAAAATCCCACCCCGTGGGGTCAGAATGATCACAAGAACGGTGAGCAAAAATCCCAGAACCACGCGGGGGGACCTAGTGAATGAACTGCAGAGAGCTGGGACCAATGTAACAAGGCCTACCATAAGTAACACGCTACGCCACCATGGACTCAGATCCTGCAGTGCCAGACGTGTCCCACTGCTTAAGCCAGTACATGTCCGGGCCCGTCTGAAGTTTGCTAGAGAGCATTTGGATGATCCAGAGGAGTTTTGGGAGAATGTCCTATGGTCTGATGAAACCAAACTGGAACTGTTTGGTAGAAACACAACTTGTCGTGTTTGGAGGAAAAAGAATACTGAGTTGCATCCATCAAACACCATACCTACTGTAAAGCATGGTGGTGGAAACATCATGCTTTGGGGCTGTTTCTCTGCAAAGGGGCCAGGACGACTGATCCGGGTACATGAAAGAATGAATGGGGCCATGTATCGTGAGATTTTGAGTGCAAACCTCCTTCCATCAGCAAGGGCATTGAAGATGAAACGTGGCTGGGTCTTTCAACATGACAATGATCCAAAGCACACCGCCAGGGCAACGAAGGAGTGGCTTCGTAAGAAGCATTTCAAGGTCCTGGAGTGGCCTAGCCAGTCTCCAGATCTCAACCCTATAGAAAACCTTTGGAGGGAGTTGAAAGTCCGTGTTGCCAAGAGAAAAGCCAAAAACATCACTGCTCTAGAGGAGATCTGCATGGAGGAATGGGCCAACATACCAACAACAGTGTGTGGCAACCTTGTGAAGACTTACAGAAAACGTTTGACCTCTGTTATTGCCAACAAAGGATATATTACAAAGTATTGAGATGAAATTTTGTTTCTGACCAAATACTTATTTTCCACCATAATATGCAAATAAAATGTTAAAAAAACAGACAATGTGATTTTCTGGATTTTTTTTTCTCAGTTTGTCTCCCATAGTTGAGGTCTACCTATGTTGTAAATTACAGACGCCTCTCATCTTTTTAAGTGGTGGAACTTGCACTATTGCTGACTGACTAAATACTTTTTTGCCCCACTGTATATCCTCTGTCTCCCTCCGAGACTCTAGCCATGTCCTAGTATGTTCAAGAGAATTTGGCCAGAGGCTTTATTCGAAAGTCTTCCTCACCTGCGGGGGCTGGTTTCTTTTTTGTTAAGAAGAAGGATGGTTCCCTTCAATCCTGCATTGATTATCGTGGCCTCAATAACATCACAATTAAAAATAAGTAACCACTTCCTCTCATCCCGGAACTCTTCGACCGTCTACGGGGAGCACGCGTCTTCACTAAATTGGATGTCAGAGGAGCTTATAATTTCATCCGAATTCGCTCGGGAGACGAATGGAAGACTGCGTTTAACACTCGTGATGGCCATTATGAGTATTGGGCAATGCCCTTTGGCCTATGTAATGCTCCTGCAGTCTTTCAAGAGCTGGTGAATGATGTTTTTCAGGACCTACTTTACACCTGTGTTGTGGTATATTTGGACGATATCCTTGTGTTTTCACCAGATCTACTTTCTCATCAATGAGAGGTTAGGCAAGTTCTTCTTCGTCTGAGAGAGAATCGTCTGTATGCAAAGCTTGAAAAATGTGCCTTCGAACAGTCGTCTCTGCCGTTCTTGGGTTTTGTCATCTCCGATTCTGGGCTGCTAATGGATCCTGGCAAAGTCTCTGCCGTGCTCAATTGGTCACGTCCTCTCGGAGTGAGGGCAATCCGGCGTTTTCTTGGTTTCGCGAACTATTACCGGCAGTTTATTCCTCACTTTTCCGCCCTGTCGGCCCCCATCTCTTCGCTGACTAAAAAAGGTGCTGATCCTCATCATTGGCCAGCTGAGGCCGAAGAGGCTTTCCTGTCTCTCAAAGAAGCTTTCGCCTCGGCTCCTGTACTTCATCGCCCTCAGGCAAATAAGCCCTTCTTCCTAGAGGTTGACGCTTCTGCTATCGGAGCTGGAGCCGTGCTTTCTCAAAAGTCTTCTTCTGGTCGCCTTGTGCCTTGTGGTTTCTTCTCCAAGATCTTCTCATCTTCAGAAAGAAATTATTCCATAGGCGACAGAGAACTTTTGGCCATCAAACTGGCACTGGAGGAGTGGAGGTATCTGCTGGAGGGAGCTCTACGGGAGCTCTACATCCCTTTGTAATCTATACAGACCACAAGAATTTGGCATACATCCGTTCGGCGCACCCTCAACAAGCCAGGTGGGCTTTATTCTTTGCTCAGTTCAACTTTGAACTTCGCTTTCTGCCTGGTGAGAAAAACTTCAAGGCCGACGCTCTATCCAGGTCCTTCTCGCCGGTGGATGCTGTGGAGGAGACCGTGCACATCATTGATCTGACCAGAGTCATCACGGTAGCTCCAGTCACTTTGACCTCATTACCTCCGGGTAAGACCTTCGTTTCTGAGAGGGACAGGAGACGTGTTCTACTTTGAGGACATGCCTCCAAGCTGGCGGGTCATGTCAGTTTCAAGAAGACCTTTAATCTCTTATCCCACTACTACTGGTGGTCAACTCTTTTGAAGGATCTCCGAAGTTTTGTTGAGTCATGTCCATCCTGTGCTAAGAACAAGGTTCCAAGGCAGTTGCCTTCAGGTCGTCTGCATCCTCTTCCTGTGCATACTACTCCGTGGCAACATATTGCAATAGATTTGTTACTGATCTTCCCTGTTCTTCAGGTTGTACCATCATCCTCGTGGTCGTAGACCGTTTTTCTAAAATGGCTCATTTCATTCCTCTCCCAGGTTTACCTTTGGCTCCTGAGTTGGCGAAGATTTTTGTTCAACATATTTTTCACATTCATGGCCTACCACAGCATATCGTTTCTGATTGAGGAGTTCAGTTCACCGCTCGATTCTGGAGGTCTCTCTGTAAGTCCATAAACTTCTCCCTTGACTTCTCTTCGGCCTATCATCCTTAGTCCAACGGTCAAGTGGAGCGTACAAACCAGTTTCTGGTGACTTATCTCCGGCACTTCAACGCTCATCGGAATGATTGGTCCGACTTACTACCGTGGGCCGAATTTTCCTATAACAATCATACCAGCGAAGCTTCTACCAAATCTCCTTTCTTTATCGTTTACGTACATCCTGGACTTCCTCTACCGGTTCCTCCTGTCTCTTCTGTGCTTGCGGCAGATCTTCTGTCTAGGGAATTCTCCAGGATCTGGCAGGAGACCAAATCTGCTCTCAAATTAGCTCAGCTTAGAATGAAGAGACATGCGGATAAAAGACGTCTTGATTCTCCTATATTCCATCAAGGGGATAAGGTCTGGCTTTCGTCTAAATTTATTCGCCTTAAAATCCCATCACACAAACTGGGTCCTCGCTACATTGGTCCTTTCAAAGTTCTGGCACGTATTAACAATGTTTCTTACAAGCTTAAGTAACCTGCCTCTCTTCATATTCCCAAATCCTTTCATGTCTCTCTCCTTAAGCCTGTAGTTTTCAATCAATTTCATGCCTCAACCTTGTCTTCTCCTTCCTCTGTATCTGCGGATAATGTCTTTGAGATAAAGGATATTTTGGCCATGAAAAAACGTAGGGGTAGAACTTTGTTTTTGGTGGACTGGAAGGGTTTCGGTCCTGAGGAGAGGTCCTGGGAGCCTCGGGAGAACATTCAGGCTCCTCGTATTTTAGCTAGGTTTCTTTCCAGCCTTAAGAAAGGAGGGGGACGTAAGGATGGGGGTACTGTCATGCCGCTTTCGCTGCTGCTTCCCGCGCCCTGTCATACTCACCTGTCTTCAGCTTTCCAGCATGCCTCCTCTCCTGTGGTGTCCTCCTCTCTGCACTCGTTTCCGGCCGCTCCTGCTTGTTGGGAGCGCACGCACACCAGTTTCAGCACTGCGCATGCACACCTTTGATATTCCTGCTGGCGCTCCTTCTCGTCCTCTCGATTGTCTTGGAGGACCTTCACCCGGAAGTGCTGCGTCGCGCCAGTATGTAAGCTGCTCCCGCCCTATCCTCTGTGCCTGTAAATCATTTGTGGTTGCAAGTGTTCTTGGCCCCTCGCTAGTGCTGTATTGTCCCTGTTTCTCCTGATCCTGGTTCTCTGTATTTCTTCCAGCGCCATACCTGTGTCTCTGCTTCCCTGGGTATCTGCGTTCCAGTGCTCCTGCTATTCCTGTATCGCCAGTCTTGTGTCCCTGTACCTTTGCTTCCCTGGGTCTTTTCAGTCCAGTCCCGTGTGCCACCTATCATAGCAGTCCTGCTCCTTTACAGTCCTGTGTCTCTGCAGCCTCTGTCTATACAATCCTGCATCTCTGCACTCCTGTCCTCAGTCCCGTGTCTCTACCGATCTCGCTCGTCTGGTGTCTCTCCTGGTTCTCTTGGTCCCACGTCTTCTTTGGTCCTTATCAGTATTGTTTTCCCCAGCTTCCGAGGCGATCGCCCCTCATGGGCCTGCCCCTAACGCTCCCTGTATAGGGGGCGGTCCACCTGGTCAGCTCGTCCGTGAGGGGTTCGTCGTCACGGTCCAGTGGGTCCACTTTACGTTTTTCTTCGTGCATCGTCACATTGCATAGTTTTTACTCCTCGTTTTTGCAAGTCAACAAGCCACAGGGTCCCACACAATGGTTAAACAACATATTGTCAAACATCCATTGTTCAATGATCCCGCATCCCTGTCTCGCAAAGATAGCAGACAATAAGCTGTAGGAGCTGATATAAGAGGCAAACAACAAATATCCACCTTGTATCTGTGTGTCTTTTTTTATATTCATGTGTCATTCGGATTTCTGTATTGTACATCTGTGTGACTTCCCCTGACGAAGCGGTCTCAATGACCACGATACGCGTTGGGTCCTCCTGCCTTTTGGTCCTGTTCCTTCCACTGGCCACTCAGGTTAATATTTTTATTCATCATCTGGGCATTCCCAAGCTACTTTTGTGCTGTGCTGCCTGCGGTTCCCTCAGGTGTCTCCACGGCTGTGGGACCTCTTTCTCAACCGCATCTTTATTGCAGCTATACTGCATTTTGCATTGTGGCTGGTGCAACCTTACATTTGGGGCAGCACTCACGTACGAGCAGCCCATTATACCCCAAGGGGACTTTATCTCAGTCTCATTACTTGCCGGGATTGATTATATGTAGGGATCTGCATTCTTATTATAGTGTGTATGTTCTACCCAGTAGTAAATTATTGCATATATATATATATATATATATATATATATATATATATACAGTATACAGTGGGGCAAAAAAGTATTTAGTCAGTCAGTAATAGTGCAAGTTCCACCACTTAAAAAGATGAGAGGCGTCTGTAATTTACATCATAGGTAAACCTCAACTATGGGAGACAAACTGAGAAAAAAAAATCCAGAAAATCACATTGTCTGTTTTTTTAACATTTTATTTGCATATTATGGTGGAAAATAAGTATTTGGTCAGAAACAAAATTTCATCTCAATACTTTGTAATATATCCTTTGTTGGCAATGACAGAGGTCAAACGTTTTCTGTAAGTCTTCACAAGGTTGCCACACACTGTTGTTGGTATGTTGGCCCATTCCTCCATGCAGATCTCCTCTAGAGCAGTGATGTTTTTGGCTTTTCGCTTGGCAACACGGACTTTCAACTCCCTCCAAAGGTTTTCTATAGGGTTGAGATCTGGAGACTGGCTAGGCCACTCCAGGACCTTGAAATGCTTCTTACGAAGCCACTCCTTCGTTGCCCTGGCGGTGTGCTTTGGATCATTGTCATGTTGAAAGACCCAGCCACGTTTCATCTTCAATGCCCTTGCTGATGGAAGGAGGTTTGCACTCAAAATCTCACGATACATGGCCCCATTCATTCTTTCATGTACCCGGATCAGTCGTCCTGGCCCCTTTGCAGAGAAACTGCCCCAAAGCATGATGTTTCCACCACCATGCTTTACAGTAGGTATGGTGTTTGATGGATGCAACTCAGTATTCTTTTTCCTCCAAACACGACAAGTTGTGTTTCTACCAAACAGTTCCAGTTTGGTTTCATCAGACCATAGGACATTCTCCCAAAACTCCTCTAGATCATCCAAATGCTCTCTAGCAAACTTCAGACGGGCCCGGACATGTACTGGCTTAAGCAGTGGGACACGTCTGGCACTGCAGGATCTGAGTCCATGGTGGCGTAGTGTGTTACTTATGGTAGGCCTTGTTACATTGGTCCCAGCTCTCTGCAGTTCATTCACTAGGTCCCCCCGAGTGGTTCTGGGATTTTTGCTCACCGTTCTTCTGATCATTCTGACCCCACGGGGTGGGATTTTGCGTGAAGCCCCAGATCGAGGGAGATTATCAGTGGTCTTGTATGTCTTCCATTTTCTAATTATTGCTCCCACTGTTGATTTCTTCACTCCAAGCTGGTTGGCTATTGCAGATTCAGTCTTCCCAGCCTGGTGCAGGGCTACAATTTTGTTTCTGGTGTCCTTTGACAGCTCTTTGGTCTTCACCATAGTGGAGTTTGGAGTCAGACTGTTTGAGGGTGTGCACAGGTGTCTTTTTATACTGATAACAAGTTTAAACAGGTGCCATTACTACAGGTAATGAGTGGAGGAAAGAGGAGACTCTTAAAGAAGAAGTTACAGGTCTGTGAGAGCCAGAAATCTTGATTGTTTGTTTCTGACCAAATACTTATTTTCCACCATAATATGCAAAAAAAAATGATAAAAAAACAGACAATGTGATTTTCTGGATTTTTTTTTCTCAGTTTGTCTCCCATAGTTGAGGTCTACCTATGATGTAAATTACAGATGCCTCTCATCTTTTTAAGTGGTGAAACTTGCACTATTGCTGACTGACTAAATACTTTTTTGCCCCACTGTATATATATATATATATATATATATATATATATATATATATATACACAGTGCCATGTGGATTATTTTGGTTATATATATATATATATATTGCACAATGAACAGGCCTAATGGGGGAGTTTCTTTTGTATTGGTTTTAACAGTTTTTAGCATTTGTTACCAATAAAGTTTGTTCCTTTTTCATATATTTACTGGTGGTGTGCAGATTATGTAGTAGCCTCTTTTTCTCTTTTTTTAATAAATAAAATAAATTAAACACCATGTGCCTTTATTTCATTAAAATACTTTTTAATAATGTGTGTGTGTTTTATTATCCATTTCGTACTATTTGATTAATAATGGATAGGTGTCATAATTGACACCTCTCCATTATTAACCTGGCTTAATGTAACCTTACAATAGCAAGGCAACATTAAACCATATCCCACCGCTACAGGGGAGTGGGAAGAGAGAGGCTAAGTGCCAGAAAAGGCGCATCTTACAGATGTACCTTTTCTGGGGTGGCTGGGGGCAGATGTTTTTAGCCAGGGGTGTCCTATATCCATGGTCCCTCTCTAGGCTTGTGGTTTAGATGTATGTTTTGAATCACTGTCATATTGGAAACGTGCACAACTACCAAGGGCATGAGTGATGGTGGTATATTGTCTTTCAATATATAGAAATACATCTGTGAATTTATGAAGCTATCAATTAAATGTAGCTCCCCGATACCAGCAGCTCTCATGCAGCCCCCCATAATTACACTGCCACCACCATGTTCCACTGTAGGCACCATGCATTTTTCTTTGTACTCCTCACTTTTGCAACGCCATACAGTTTTGAAGCCAACAGTTGCAAAAAACATTTCTCTTGATCTCATCAATGCAGACTATAGAGTCCCAGTAGCCTTCATATTTTTCAGCTTGTGCCCTAGCAAATTGTAGGTGGGCTTTTTTGGGCATGTGCTTTAGAGAAGCTTCCTTCATGAATGACACCTGTGTTGTGCACATCATATTGTGTCATTGGAAACAGTCTCCCCAGTTGGCTTTCTACTTTTTTAGCTAACTGTAGTGAACTTGCATGTTGATTTTCTTCAACACTTCTAATCAGACGAAGCTCCCGTTTAAGTGCTAACTTCTGTGGTTGGTCTTGATGTCTCTTTGAGATGGTTTCATTTCCAAAAACTTTAATTGTTTGCATAACTTTTGCTACAGTATTCTGACTGATAAGCAAAGCTTTGGTGATCTTCTTGTAGCCTTCACCTATCTTAAAAAATTAATTTCTTTTTCAGGTTTTGAGACATTTCTTTTCCTTGTGATGCTATTGCTCACAGCATAAGATGAGAAGATGTTTTCTATGTTAAGTAATGCCTTTTCTTTTAAAGACAACTGTCTGCTGGACACCTGTTAAATGAACATTTAGACTTATCTATGGTTGAATTCTTGGTCATTGGAATTTTGTAGTTTAAACTTTATCTTTGCAACTACGACTTTCATTGGGTTGTGCTTATTTTTTGAACACGGTCTTCAATTAATTAATTAGGAAAATTACTTTCTGGGGTGTGCAAAATAACTCTTCTTTTGCAGTCAATGGCCCACATTTGTAGGAGTATTTTGTAGCTTGTTATCTCATAGAAAATGTGGATTCTGAACGGAATGTAAAGAATTTTTGACAAATCTGTTTGTACTCATTTATGCCGAGCACTGTACATTAAAAAAATACTCGTCTTCTTGTCCAATTCTATTTCATCATCTAAGATTACAAATGGCTGCTCACATTCACTATAATAATATTCACTTAATCCACTCTATCTCCTGTAGGCTGGTGACTGATTCACAATAGACTGCCAATAGATTGTCAAGACTCAGCAGAGTATAAGCAATGAAACAGATATTGTCACAATGTGATTCCCCCAGGTTCTCCATACATATATATTTCTTTTGCAATCACTACATATATGAGTCAGGATCACTGGTCAGTGAAAGAGGGGAACAAATTTCAATAGCTTTGGGACATACATTGCGATATGCAGTCAGAAAATTCATGTAGTTCACAAATCCCATAGAATCAGAAATCTCTTTGTATTTTGCAGACAATTTATAGAAAGCACAGCTGTCAAAAGAGATGTTTCTTTTCATTTGACAGAAAATCCCACACTGCTTGGTTATATGAGCATATCTGTATTATTAAAGAGATACGACCAGACATTCATTAATAATGGTGTACAATGATAAATATTTTGTGATGTATTACCTGGATAAAATGACTTGTTACTCAATGTTTTTTTTATTATTTTAAAATTGGCCCAGGGTGATCTTAAATAAAAAAAAAACTCATACTCACCTACCTAACCCCAGTCACTCCTTGGCATTTACTCCTTGGTTGTCTATCACCTACGGCTTCCAGCAGGGGTACAAGAAGGCCACTGCAGCCATTCAGTGGCCACTTATTTACTGCAGCGGTCACTTTCTGTCTGAACCACGAGAAACAGCCTACTCATTTTCATGTGTACTATTATTGTGTAGGAAAAAAATTTAAATGACAAGTTACTCCTTAATTTTGACAGCGAACTGTAGGGGTGCTAAAGCCCGCTTTAAAAATGTAATTTGGTGTTAAAAATAAAAACTGACAGGGCTCAGTTCCTTCATCATCTGCTTTTACTATCAGGTGCCACTTCTCTGGCTCAGTAAGGCTACTTTCACACTAGCTTCGTACGACGCATGTCGCAATGCGTCGTTTTGGAGAAAAAACGCATCCTGCAAAGTTGTCTGCAGGATGTGTTTTTTCCCCATAGACTAACATTAGCGACGCATTGCCACACGTCGCAACCGTCGTGCGATGGTTGCGTCGTGTTGTGGCGGACTGTCGGAACAAAAAAAGTTGCTTGCAACTTTTTTTGTGCGTCATGTCCGCCATTTCCGACCGCGCATGTGTGGCCGGAACTCCGCCCCCTCCTCCCCGCAACTCACAATGGGGCAGCGGATGCATTGTAATAATGCATCCGCTGCCCCAGTTGTGCTGCGTTGTCACAGGATGCGTTGGTAGTGCGTCGGGCCGACGCTAGTGTGAAAGTAGCCTAAGGCAAGTTTCACACTTGCATAGGGCATAGCTGCGGAAGGCTGCGTAGTTCCTCCGTTAAGCGGAGGCATTTGCATACATTCGTATGGCCTGCATACCCAATGCTAAAGATAGGTACGCAGGACGCATGCCGACGTAGGTGGAGCTGAATGGAAGAGGTGCGGCAGTGGGCAGGGCTTCATGGAGGAACTACGCAGCCCTCTGCAGCTCGGCCCAACGCAAGTGTGAAACTAGCCTAAATGATGCTGAATCGGAGGGTACACTTGATGCCCAGTCTTTCACTCTTCTGTTAGGTAGCATGGTAGCTGTTCAGCTTCAATCATTTTTATGTAAATTAGACCTTGCTATCTTACCTGGCTGGATTGATACTTGGACTTGGATTTGTATTGCCTAGCTCCTAACCTGCCAGCTAAAATTGTCTCTGATTCTGTCGGATTCAGTCGCCCTGGATTTAATCTCAGCTTTCCTACTGATGATCATTGAATAACCTGCTGCAAACTTGCACCACTGGCTAATAACTACTATGTGGAAGAAACCCAGAGGCGTTTGCAGCAAATGTCAGATTTCCCCGTAATGGACTGAAAGGGTGTACACCAAGTGAAGTGTTCTCTGGGATCCAGTAAACAGAATGGCTAGCACAAAGAGAGTGTGTGTAAGTTTTCTTAAGTGTTATAATATCGATATAGTACAACATATAAGCAGGGACGGTTTTAGGCAAAGTGGGGCCCTAGGCAAAGTTTAAAATGGGGCCCCAAATGCTAACATATTGCACATCACACAGAAGCATTTCGGTTGTACTTACATGCACTGATCTCAGCCCGCTAAACGAGTGTGATCGACAATACTGAAGTCGTTGGACGCTTGTTTCCCAGCCTCTTTCCACCATCTGAGAAAGAATAATGGGGACAGAACCATCACTAATAGATCACTAAAAGACCACCATGCAGTATCATGTTATCAACAGTACATCTACTGCTTACACCGGCGATGTGCTGCTGAGAACAAGGATTTTTATTCCGGCATAAACAATCCAATCACCCAATGAATATGCTGCATTTTGCTTGTTTGGTAAAATACACCCCATACTCCTCCATATATTATAATGTGCACCACAGTCCTCCATATTGTAAAATGTATAATACACTCCTCATAATCCTCCATATAGTATTATACACTTCCCATAGTCCTCCATATAGTATAATACAGTCCTCATAGTCCTCCATATATTAAAATATACTCCTCAGTCCTCCATATAGCATAATACACTCCTCACAGTGCTCCATAAAGTATAATGCACCGCCATAGTCATCCATGTAGTACAATTCACTTCCCATAGTATAATGCACCCCATAGTTCTTCATATAGTATAACGTATTCCCCATAGTCCTCGATACAGTATAATGCAGCCCAAATATAGTATAATGCAGCCACCACCCCACAGAGTATAATGCAGCCACCTCACAGAGTATAATGCAGCCCCCCACAGAGTATAATGTAACCTCCCTATAGAACATAATGCAGCCCCCCACAGTAGTATACAGCACTGCCCACAGTAGAATACAGCAGAGCCCACAATAGTATACAGCATAGCCCACAGTAGTATACAGCAGAGCCCACAGTAGTATACAGCACTGCCCACAGTAGTATACAGCAGAGCCCACAGTAGTATACAACACTGCCCACAGTAGTATACAGCACTGCCCACAGTAGTATACAGCAGAGCCCACAGTAGTATACAACACTGCCCACAGTAGTATACAGCACTGCCCACAGTAGTATACAGCAGAGCCCACAGTAGTATACAGCAGAGCCCACAGTAGTATACAGAAGAGCCCAGTAGTATACAGCACTGCCCACAGTAGTATATAGCACAGCCCACAGTAGTATACAGCAGAGCACACAGGAGTATACAGCATAGCTCACATCCCCCCTTCCCTCCCTGCCTCTCTCCTCCCGAGAAAGGCTGCACAGTCCAGGAAAAAAACAAAACAAAAAAAACACAAGCTCCTTACCTCTCCCTGAGCCCGCGCTGCTCCCTGCTCCTGTGTCGGCGGCGAAAAGTTCAGGCAGTGGTGGATCTTTACGGACCAAGCTGTTACAGGTAGAATCCCGATGGATCTACCTACTTCACTCCATGGCACCCCACGGGATTAACGAAGATCTTTTATTTACAGGCTTCCTGGGATAATTGGACTTTATTGTGTGGACATGAAATGGGACCTTGTTTAGTCAAAATTACATCTATACCGTGTGGATTTGGAGAATATGGGGCTGCGTGCTATGTTCAAGCATGAAGATTTGATCTCTGGCGAGTGAGACTTGGTTCAATCCTGCTCGGGAGATGATTATATGAGAACGAATTTTGTTTTGAATGGAATAAATTCGCTGATTTTTCAGCATCTTGGCTGTGCATTACCATTCATTTGCTCGTTCCTTATGGAGAATGCATAAATATGTATATAATCATTATGTACCTCTACTAATTATATATTATGGACATCTATGTGTGTATGTATTTTTCATGTCATAATATCTAGTGTGGCATACACACATCCTTATGCCTTATTAATTATGCAACTTCTCTTTCAGATTAGGGGGGGACGTTCTTCTGCCCTCCTTCTTTTTCTTGGGCTTATATGACAGCGTTTTATTTATGTCACCATAGGACTTATCTTTGTCCCCTCTTTCTGCATATGTGCACAAATAATTTTATCTTTTCATTTTTCAGTGGGTTCTCTGTGGCACTGTGACAGTCGAGCATGTTTGACTGTCACATCGCCCGCTCCCGGGAGCCGCGCGTGCGCTTTAGCATTTCCTATCTATTTGTCTTCCCCTGCTCCAGCTTCTTACTTTTTCCTCTGTGCGATCCGTTGGTCTGGCAGGCCGGCGTATGCGCTGTTCATCCACCAGGGGTCAGTGCAATATCTTCTTACTACAGCCTCTGACATCGTTCCTGATTACCTGCACACCAGACTGCGATCTGGTTCATTAGATCAGGTATATACAAGCGCTGTTGGTGCTTTTAGAGCTCACTTCCCCTGACGAAGCTGTCTTGAACAGCGATACGCGTTGGGCTCTCCCTCCGTTGCCCTTCACTTGCTGGCTGCCCAGTCCTTGCTATATTGTCTCTATATTTTGTGAGCCTTCTGTCTGGATCACCCTCTAGCTGCCGCAGCATGTTCCCCTCTTAGGCCGGCTTCACACTTGCGAGTTTTACGGACGTAAGAGCGCAGAAACTACGTCCGTAAAACTCGCAAAAAATACGGCACAATTATTCTCTATGCCCCTGCTCCTATCTGCCGTATTTTACTGATCAGTATTATACGGCTTTCTACGGCCGTACAAAATCGCAGCATGCTGCGTTTGTCACCGTACTGCGCAAGAAATACGCCAATGAAAGTCTATGGAAGCGTGAAAAATACGGATTACACACGGACAAGCAGTGTGACTTGCGAGAAATACGCAGCGCTGTTAGAGAGAAAAGCCGGTAATTCAGTGCGGTGTACAGTAAAATCACACTGACAGCTTACAGTCCAATAGGTAGAATAAATGTGTACACATAGAATAGGTATATATATATATATATATATATATGTCAGTGAGACACATATATGTATATATATTAATATTTATTCCAGCGCTATACAGCTTGAAAGCCGGTAATTCAATTACCGGCTTTTTCTTTCTCCTTCCTAAACCCGACATGATTTGAGACATGGTTTACATACAGTAAACCATGTCTTCTCTCCATTTTTTTTGCAGATTCCACACTACTAATGTCAGTAGTGTGTATCTGCAAAATTTGGCCGTTCTAGCTCTTAAAATAAAGGGTTAAATGGGGAAAAAATTGGCGTGGGCTCCCGCGCAATTTTCTCCGCCAGAGTAGTAAAGCCAGTGACTGAGGGCAGATATTAATAGCCTGGAGAGGGTCCACGGTTATTGGCCCCCCCCTGGCTAAAAACATCTGCCCCCAGCCACCCCAGAAAAGGCACATCTGGAAGATGCGCCTATTCTGGCACTTGGCCACTCTCTTCCCATTCCCGTGTAGCGGTGGAATATGTGGTAATGAAGGGTTAATGCCACCTTGCTATTGTAAGGTGACATTAAGCCTAATTAATAATGGAGAGGCGTCAATTATGACACCTATCCATTATTAATGCAATTGTAGTAAAGGGTTAAATAAAACACAAACACATTATTTAAAATTATTTTAATGAAATAAAAACAATGGTTGTTGGAGTATTTTATTCTACGCCCAATCCAGTCACTGAAGACCCTCGTTCTGTAAGTAAAAAAACATAATAAACCAATAATATACTTACCCTCCGCAGATCTGTAACGTCCAACGATGTAAATCCTTCTGAAGGGGTTAAAACATTTTGCAGCAAGGAGTTCCGCTAATGCAGGCTGCTCCTTGCTGCAAAACCCCGGGGAATGAGGCTAAATATAGATCAATGATCTATATTTAGCTTCATTTGCGGTGAGGCGCCCTCTGCTGGATGTTCATAGATCGTGGGAACTTACCTAGAAAGCTCCCAGGCAACAGAAATTTTCCTTCCTCCTGCAGGAAATTCAAACACTGCTCCTTGATGTCACAGATAATCATGTGGCAACAGACGTATGCCCTGTGGCTTCATATATGCACCTGCAAATTTCAAACTTATCTCCTAAAACT
This sequence comes from Ranitomeya imitator, assembly GCF_032444005.1. NCBI lineage: Eukaryota > Metazoa > Chordata > Amphibia > Anura > Dendrobatidae > Ranitomeya > Ranitomeya imitator. The sequence continues at coordinate 112,715,051 of NC_091287.1, read as the reverse complement.
GCCTGCTTTGTCTGCTCAGATCAGAATTGTGGCTGCAGCTTGTGAGGCCCTCCAGATTTGTAAGAAGGAAAGGTCTAATTTTTTATGAATCACTACTGTATGGCTATAAACAAGATATTTGAGAGAAAACAAGGGCGTTGGTTCACTAACTAATTGTAAACTAGATATATCCAAAATGACCACTCTTAATTCGTTATCAAAGAAGGAAAGGTATCCAGCAACAGATCCTTTGATGAAAAATTATTTAAAAACAAAAATCTTTATTGTATAACATGGTAAAAATTACGGTATAAAACCATTGATTTAGAAAAAAGGCAAGTAACCCGGGAAACTCATGGAGTGAACACTCTGAACTATGATTAAGAACCAGTCGGTTTGAACCGCGTACGGCCATGAGTTTCCCGGGTTACTTGCCTTTTTTCTAAATCAATGGTTTTATACCATAATTTTAACCATGTTATACAATAAAGATTTTTGCTTTTAAATAATTTTTCACCAAAGGATCTGTTGCTGAATACCTTTCCTTCTTTGATACTGCTCGTTTGCTGCTAACACAAACTTCTTTCCGTGCGAGGCCATTGGATTCTGCTACAGTGAGCTGGATTTTTTCTACTGAGTTATTTGTTCTCTCTTAATTCAATATTGCTGGCCGCGTTCAGCAGCCAACACCGCATCCTTAGGGTACCGTCACACAGTGGCATTTTGATCGCTACGACGGCACGATTCGTGACGTTCCAGCGATATATCCGTGACGTTCCAGCGATCTCGCTGTGTCTGACACGCTCCTGCGATCAGGGACCCCGCTGAGAATCGTACGTCGTAGCAGATCGTTTGAAACTTTCTTTCGTCGTCTAGTGTCCCGCTGTGGCGGCATGATCGCATGGTGTAACAAAGGTGTGCACGATATTGTATACGATGTGCACATAGTAACCAACGGCTTCTACATCGCACATACGTCATGAAATTATCGCTCCAGCGTCGTACATTGCAAAGTGTGACAGCAGTCTACGACGCTGGAGCGATATTGTTACGATGCTGGAGCGTCACGGATCGTGCCGTCGTAGCGATCAAAATGCCACTGTGTGACGGTACCCTTACAAAGGCTGGAAAATCCAGCCCCCTTCATCACAGAAAGTAATTCACTCACCAATGGGTTTTGCTGCAACAAACCTCCAATCACAATCATTGTGTAAATTGTAAAGGTATTCAGTGTCATCCAATTGATATGACACTACAGAACATACCTGATGCAAACTGATTTGCCAGAGGAAAGTACCGGTCTTGACCAACAAATCAAGACTCTCTGGACGTCAACCAATAACGGAGAACCAGAGACATTGTCACCTCTTTGGACAAGGGCATTGAATATGTATATTCTCCTTGTTCATGTGTTGGCTTACAAATTATTGTAGTTGAGATTTAAAGGGGTTTCAATTAATTACAATTTTAACCCCATCACGTCACAACCTGTTTTCACCTTCCTGATCAGGTCAAATTTTCAATTCTAAATAGTGTCACTAATAACTCTGGAATGTTTCAGCATATCCCATTGATAATGATATTATTTTTCGTGACACATTGTACTTTATGATAGTAGCAAATTTAGGTACTGTAAATATGATTTGCATTTTTTATGAAACTATTAAAAAATTTACAAAAAAATTCACAATTTTTGAGCATTGAATTTTTATGCCCTGAAAAGATGGTTATACTACACAAAATAATTAATAACATTTTCTATATGTCTATTTTATGTCAGCATCATTTTTAAAACATATCGATTTTTTGTTAGGAAGTTAGAAGGGATAAAAAATTAACAGTAACGTTTCATGTTTCCAATTAAATTTTAATCCCATATAACGTACCGTACTATAACATCGTGGTGACCTGGGACTTAATTCCCAGGGACGGGATAGTACGTCATAGCAGAGGCGTAGCTAGAGCTTTTGCCGCCCGGGGCTGTTCCCGAGCTTGGCGCCCCCCCCCCTCCCCAGCAGGAATAAAGGTACCGTCACACTAGACGATATCGCTAGCGATCCAGTGTGACAGGTAGCAGCGATCAGGCCCCTGCTGTGATATCGTTGGTCGGGGCAGAAAGGCCAGAACTTTGTTTCGTCGCTGGACGTCCCGCTGACATCGCATGTGTGACGCCGATTCAGCGATGTCTTCGCTGGTAACCAGGGTAAACATCAGGTTACTAAGCACAGGGCCGCGCTTAGTAACCCGATGTTTACCCTAGTTACCGGCATCGTTGGTCGCTGGAGAGCGGTCTGTGTGACAGCTCTCCAGTGACCAAACAGCGACGCTGCAGCGATCCGGTTGTTTTTTCTGTCATTTCTATGTTAGCTGACTGACTGCGCACTCCTCCCATCACCATGTGGTTTTTAATTGCATCTCATCACACTTGGTCCCGGTCAACCCATATGTAGGCTTTGCTGAACAGAGGTGTCCACATTCACCCAGGCATACAGACATTGGCCTTCGGTAAGTGTTCACATTTGGACAGGGAGATCAGGAACCCATCAGTTTTATGAGACCACCTTGACGATTGGTTGACGGGCTCACACTATTTGATTATATCAAATTCTGTGCAAAGCGTCTCTTAAATATTTTCCTAATGTTCAAAAGCCATTTTGCTATTCATATTTCATATATTTCATATTAGACATGCTTTTGCACGATAGAGTGCAACCTTTTTTGTATATTTATGTATGGAGGTAGCTGCTCCTGGTATGCACCTATTCACACTAGTTTGGATGTGCGAGTCTTTTTTCTGTCATTTCTATGTTAGCTGACTGACTGCGCACTCCTCCCATCACCATGTGGTTTTTAATTGCATCTCATCACACTTGGTCCCGGTCAACCCATATGTAGACTTTGCTGAACAGATGTGTCCACATTCACCCAGGCATACAGACATTGGCCTTCGGTAAGTGTTCACATTTGGACAGGGAGATCAGGGACCCATCAGTTTTATGAGACCACCTTGACGATTGGTTGATGGGCTCACACTATTTGATTATATCAAATTCTGTGCAAAGCGTCTCTTAAATATTTTCCTAATGTTCAAAAGCCATTTTGCTATTCATATTTCAACTATTGACGTGCGGGCGCGTCAATAGCGTTAAACAGCTGCAGCGCCGGCCGCGGCCCGGTGACCCACCCCCAGGGCTGGCTCCAGGTTTTTGAGGGCCCCGGGCAAAAGAGTCTCAGTGGGTCCCCCCTTTAACACATACCATGATTCATGATGCCCAGATACAGCAGAGAAATCTAGGTATAGTACAATGCCAGATTTCACTTCTAACATGAGTGACAGCTATTGCAAATTCTACAGTGTATATATACAGGATAGGAGAGGTACTGTGCAGTGTATATATACAGGATAGGAGAGGTACTGTGCGGTGTATATATACAGGAGGAGTGGTACTGTGCAGTGTATATACAGGAGGAGTGGTACTGTGCAGTGTATATATACAGGATAGGAGAGGTACTGTGCAGTGTATATATACAGGATAGGAGAGGTACTGTGCAATGTATATATACAGGATAGGAGAGGTACTGTGCAGTGTATATATACAGGATAGGAGAGGTACTGTGCAATGTATATATACAGGATAGGAGAGGTACTGTGCGGTGTATATATACAGGATAGGAGAGGTACTGTGCAGTGTATATATACAGGATAGGAGAGGTACTGTGCGGTGTATATATACAGGAGGAGTGGTACTGTGCAGTGTATATACAGGAGGAGTGGTACTGTGCAGTGTATATATACAGGATAGGAGAGGTACTGTGCAGTGTATATATACAGGATAGGAGAGGTACTGTGCAATGTATATATACAGGATAGGAGAGGTACTGTGCAGTGTATATATACAGGATAGGAGAGGTACTGTGCAATGTATATATACAGGATAGGAGAGGTACTGTGCGGTGTATATATACAGGAGGAGAGGTACTGTGCGGTGTATATATACAGGAGGAGTGGTACTGTGCAGTGTATATATACAGGAGGAGTGGTACTGTGCAGTGTATATATACAGGATAGGAGAGGTACTGTGCAGTGTATATATACAGGACAGGAGGAGAGGTACTGTGCGGTGTGTATATATACAGGGGATTGATGGTGCTGTGCAGTGTACAGGTCCTTCTCAAAAAATTAGCATATAGTGTTAAATTTCATTATTTACCATAATGTAATGATTACAATTAAACTTTCATATATTATAGATTCATTATCCACCAACTGAAATTTGTCAGGTCTTTTATTGTTTTAATACTGATGATTTTGGCATACAACTCCTGATAACCCAAAAAACCTGTCTCAATAAATTAGCATATTTCACCCATCCAATCAAATAAAAGTGTTTTTTAATAACAAACAAAAAAACCAACAAATAATAATGTTCAGTTATGCACTCAATACTTCGTCGGGAATCCTTTGGCAGAAATGACTGCTTCAATGCGGCGTGGCATGGAGGCAATCAGCCTGTGACACTGCTGAGATGTTATGGAGGCCCAGGATGCTTCAATAGCGGCCTTAAGCTCATCCAGAGTGTTGGGTCTTGCGTCTCTCAACTTTCTCTTCACAATATCCCACAGATTCTCTATGGGGTTCAGGTCAGGAGAGTTGGCAGGCCAATTGAGCACAGTAATACCATGGTCAGTAAACCATTTACCAGTGGTTTTGGCACTGTGAGCAGGTGCCAGGTCATGCTGAAAAATGAAATCTTCATCTCCATAAAGCATTTCAGCCGATGGAAGCATGAAGTGCTCCAAAATCTCCTGATAGCTAGCTGCATTGACCCTGCCCTTGATGAAACACAGTGGACCAACACCAGCAGCTGACATGGCACCCCACACCATCACTGACTGTGGGTACTTGACACTGGACTTCAGGCATTTTGGCATTTCCTTCTCCCCAGTCTTCCTCCAGACTCTGGCACCTTGATTTCCAAATGACATGCAAAATTTGCTTTCATCAGAAAAAAGTACTTGGGACCACTTAGCAACAGTCCAGTGCTGCTTCTCTGTGGCCCAGGTCAGGCGCCTCTGCCGCTGTTTATGCTTCAAAAGTGGCTTTACCTGGGGAATGCGGCACCTGTAGCCCATTTCCTGCACACGCCTGTGCACGGTGGCTCTGGATGTTTCCACACCAGACTCAGTCCACTGCTTCCTCAGGTTCCCCAAGGTCTGGAATCGGTCCTTCTCCACAATCTTCCTCAGGGTCCGGTCTCCTCTTCTCGTTGTACAGCGTTTTCTGCCACATTGTTTCCTTCCAACAGACTTACCATTGAGGTGCCTTGATACAGCACTCTGGGAACAGCCTATTTGTTGAGAAATTTCTTTCTGGGTCTTACCCTCTGGCTTGAGGGTGTCAATGATGGCCTTCTTGACATCTGTCAGGTCGCTAGTCTTACCCATGATGGGGGTTTTGAGTAATGAACCAGGCAGGGAGTTTATAAAAGCCTCAGGTATCTTTTGCATGTGTTTAGAGTTAATTAGTTGATTCAGAAGATTAGGGTAATAGGTCGTTTAAGGTACTGTCACACTAGACGATATCGCTAGCGATCCGTGACGTTGCAGCGTCCTCGCTAGCGATATCGTCCAGTGTGACAGGCAGCAGCGATCAGGCCCCTGCTGGGAGATCGCTGGTCGGGGAAGAAAGTCCAGAACTTTATTTCGTCGCTGGACTCCCCGCAGACATCGCTGAATCGGCGTGTGTGACACCGATTCAGCGATGTCTTCACTGGTAACCAGGGTAAACATCGGGTAACTAAGCGCAGGGCCGCGCTTAGTAACCCGCTGTTTACCCTGGTTACCAGCGTAAAAAAACAAACAGTACATACTTACATTCAGCTGTCTGTCCCTTGCCGTCTGGTTCCTGCCTTGACTGCTGGCCGTAGTGAAAGCAGAGCACAGCCACAGCGGTGAGTCACCGCTGTGTGACTCACCGCTGTGCTGTGCTTTCACTTTCACTTTACGGCCAGCAGTCAGTGCAGGAACCAGACGGCAAGGGACAGACAGCTGAATGTAAGTATGTACTGTTTGTTTTTTTACGCTGGTAACCAGGGTAAACAGCGGGTTACTAAGCGCGGCCCTGCGCTTAGTTACCCGATGTTTACCCTGGTTACCGGGGACCTCGGGATCGTTGGTCGCTGGAGAGCTGTCTGTGTGACAGCTCTCCAGCGACCAAACAGCGACGCTGCAGCAATCCGGATCGTTGTCGGTATCGCTGCAGCGTCGCTAAGTGTGACGGTACCTTTAGAGAACCTTTTCTTGATATGCTAATTTATTGAGACAGGTTTTTTGGGTTATCAGGAGTTGTATGCCAAAATCATCAGTATTAAAACAATAAAAGACCTGACAAATTTCAGTTGGTGGATAATGAATCTATAATATATGAAAGTTTAATTGTAATCATTACATTATGGTAAATAATGAAATTTAACACTATATGCTAATTTTTTGAGAAGGACCTGTATATATACAGGACAGGAGGAGTGGTACTGTGCAGTGTATATATACAGGAGGAGTGGTACTGTGCAGTGTATATATACAGGAGGAGTGGTACTGTGCAGTGTATATATACAGGAGGAGTGGTACTGTGCAGTGTATATATACAGGAGGAGTGGTACTGTGCAGTGTATATATACAGGACAGGAGGAGAGGTACTGTGCAGTGTATAGATACAGGACAGGAGGAGAGGTACTGTGCATTGTATATATACAGGACAGGAGGAGTGTTACTGTGCAGTGTATATATACAGGGGAGTGATGGTACTGTGCAGTGTATATATACAGGGCAGTGGTACTGTGCAGTGTATATATACAGGGGAGTGATGGTACTGTGCAGTGTATATATACAGGACAGGAGGAGTGGTACTGTGCATTGTATATATACAGGGGAGTGATGGTACTGTGCAGTGTATATATACAGGGCAGTGGTACTGTGCATTGTGTATATATACAGGGGAGTGATGGTACTGTGCAGTGTATATATACAGGGGAGTGATGGTACTGTGCAGTGTATATATACAGGGCAGTGGTACTGTGCAGTGTATATATACAGGGGAGTGATGGTACTGTGCAGTGTATATATACAGGGCAGTGGTACTGTGCAGTGTATATATACAGGGCAGTGGTACTGTGCAGTGTATATATACAGGGCAGTGGTACTGTGCAGTGTATATATACAGGGCAGTGGTACTGTGCAGTGTATATATACAGGGCAGTGGTACTGTGCAGTGTATATATACAGGGCAGTGGTACTGTGCAGTGTATATATACAGGGGCGTGATGGTACTGTGCAGTGTATATATACAGAGCAGTGGTACTGTGCAGTGTATATATACAGGGCAGTGGTACTGTGTAGTGTATATATATACAGGACAGGAGGAACAGTACTGTGCAGAGTATATATACAGGGCAGTGGTACTGTGCAGTGTATATATACAGGGCAGTGGTACTGTGCAGTGTATATATACAGGGCAGTGGTACTGTGCAGTGTATATATACAGGGCAGTGGTACTGTGCAGTGTATATATACAGGGCAGTGGTACTGTGCAGTGTATATATACAGGGGCGTGATGGTACTGTGCAGTGTATATATACAGAGCAGTGGTACTGTGCAGTGTATATATACAGGGGAGTGATGGTACTGTGCAGTTTATATATACAGGGCAGGAGGAGCAGTACTGTGCAGTTTATATATACAGGGCAGTGGTGCTGTGCAGTGTATATATACAGGGCAGTGGTACTGTGCAGTGTATATATACAGGGCAGTGGTACTGTGCAGTGTATATATACAGGGCAGTGGTACTGTGCAGTGTATATATACAGGGCAGGAGGAGCAGTACTGTGCAGTGTATATATACAGGGCAGTGGTACTGTGCAGTGTATATATACAGGGCAGTGGTACTGTGCAGTGTATATATACAGGGCAGTGGTACTGTGCAGTGTATATATACAGGGCAGGAGGAGCAGTACTGTGCAGTGTATATATACAGGGCAGGAGGAGCAGTACTGTGCAGTGTATATACACAGGGCAGTGGTACTGTGCAGTGTATATATACAGGGCAGTGGTACTGTGCAGTGTATATATACAGGAGGAGTGGTACTGTGCAGTGTATATATACAGGGCAGTGGTGCTGTGCAGTGTATATATACAGGGCAGTGGTCCTGTGCAGTGTATATATACAGGGCAGTGGTACTGTGCAGTGTCTATATACAGGGCAGTGGTGCTGTGCAGTGTATATATACAGGGCAGTGGTGCTGTGCAGTGTATATATACAGGGCAGTGGTGCTGTGCAGTGTATATATACAGGGCAGTGGTGCTGTGCAGTGTATATATACAGGGCAGTGGTGCTGTGCAGTGTATATATACAGGGCAGTGGTACTGTGCAGTGTATATATTTCAACAGCCGCCCAGCCCAGGCCACCAGCACCTGTCCTGTATATATATTATATATACTGTCATGCAGGCTGTACAGATACAGTATATACATATACAGGACAGGTGCTGGGGGCCTGGGCGGCTGCTGAAGTATATAATATACAGTATATCAGCTGTGGCCGCCCCAGACTGTCAGAATACAGGGATACATCGTACTCACTCAGGGCGGCAAGGAGCTCCTCCGGAATCTGCCTGTCCTGATAAGTTCAGCAGCCAGCGAGGGGCGGGAGAGCAGAGCAGGAGAACTCTCCGCCCACAATGTCACGCTGGCTGCATCTTAACCCCTATGTGCCTGCACTGCCTGGCCCTGCACTGACTGAAAAGATGCTTGTGCCAGCAGGGCTAGATGCCCGCCCCCCGCATTGTGCCGCCCGGGGCGGCCCGCCCCCCACGCCCCCCCCCTTCCTACGCCACTGCGTCATAGGCGATTGGCCGCGCTCTCGGGGGGAGCGCGGCTGGTTGCCGCCGGGTGTCAGCTGATTATTACAGCTGACATCCGGCACTATGTGCCAGGGCAATAACAGACCGCTCCCGGCACATTAACCCCCGGAACACTGCGAACAAACATGATCGCAGTGTCCGGCGGCATAGGGAAGCATTGCGCAGGAAGGGGGCTCCTTGCATGCTTCCCTGAGACCCTCGGTACAACATGATGTGATCGCGCTGTACCGACCGTCTCCTCCCTGCAGGCCCCAGATCCAAAATGGCTGCGCGGCGCCTTCTGGGTCCTGCAGGGAGGTGGCTTGCAAGCGATCTGACACTATACTGTGATGCCCCCCCCCCCCCCCCCCCCCGGGGCAATGTCATAAAGTAAAAAAAAAAAAATTCCTAAATAAAGAAAAAAAAATATTGTTCCAATAAATACATTTCTTTATCTAAATAAAAAAAAAACAATAAAGGTACACATATTTGGTATCACCATGTCTCTTATGACCCGACCTATTAAACTGTCCCACTAGGTAACCCCTTCAGAAGCAAAAAACAATGCTTTATTATCATACCGCCAAACAAAAAGTGAAATAACACGCGATCAAAAAGACAGATATAAATAACCATGGTACCGCTGAAAGCGTCATCTTGTCCCGCAAAAAACGAGCCACCATACAGCATCATCAGCAAAAAAATAACAAACTTATAGTGCTCAGAAGAAAGTGATGCAAAAATAATTATTTTTTTATATAAAATAGTTTTTATCATATAAAAGCGCCAAAACATAAAAAAATATATAAATGAGGTATCGCTGCAATCGTACTAACCCGAAGAATAAAACTGCTTTATCATTTTTACCAAACGTGGAACGGTATAAACGACTCTCCCCCCCCCCCACCCCCACCCAAAAAAAAAAAAAAAAAAAAGAACTTCATGAATAGCGGGTTTTTGGTCATTCTGCCTCACAAAAATCGGAATAGAAAGCGATCAAAAAAGTCACGTGCCTGAAAATGGTCCCAAAAATAACTTCAATTCGTCCTGCAAAAACAAGACCTCACATGACTCTGTGGACCCAGATATGGGAAAATTATAGCTCTCAAAATGTGGAGATGCAAAAACTATGTTTTGCAATAAAAAGCGTCTTTTAGTGTGTGACAGCTGCTAATCATAAAAATCTGCTAAAAAACCCGGTATAAAAGTAAATCAAACCCTCCTTCATCACCCCCTTAGTTAGGGAAAATAATAAAATTAAAAAAGTATTTATTTCCATTTTCCCGTTAGGGTTGGGGCTAAAGTTAGGGTTACGGTTGGGGCTAAAGATAGGGTTTGGATTACATTTACGGTTGGGATTAGGGTTGGGATTAGGGTTAGCGGTGTGGTTAGGGTTATGGTTGGGATTAGGGTTAGGGGTGTGTTGGAGTTAGGGGTGTGGTTAGGGTTGGGTTTAGGGGTGTGTTGGGGCTAGGGGTGTGGTTGGGATTAGGGTTAGGGGCATGTTCGGGTTAGTGGTGTGGTTAGGGTTATGGTTAGTGTTGGGATTAGGGTTAGGGGTGTGTTTGGATTAGGGTTTCAGTTAGAATTGGGGGGGTTTCCACTGTTTAGGCACATCAGGGGCTCTCCAAACGCGACATGATGTCCGATCTCAATTCCAGCCAATTCTGCGTTAAAAAAGTAAAACAGTGCTCCTTCCCTTCCGAGCTCTCCCGTGCGCCCAAACAGGAGTTTACCCCAACATATGGGGTATCAGCATACTCAGGACAAACTGGACAACAACTTTTGGGGTCCAATTTCTCCTGTTAATGAGTCGCCCCGCCTGGGCCGTGGGGTACTCGGTACCGGGTCCTGCATTCACACGGGGATGTCACGGTGGCTGCGACCCGGTCCACGGCCCTGGGCACCCATGTAAAAGGGAAAGGTCTTTAAAGGGAAAAAAGTTTGTGTTCATGACGCCACCTGTGGTCAGGGCTGCCACTAGAAATTTCGGGGCCCCATACTGGCAAAATTTTCGGGGCCCCCTTGAAACTCCGCCCAGGCTCCACCCCAGCCCCGCCTCCAGGCTCCACCCCACGAACTGTCCACAGTCCCACCACTCTCTCTTGGAAAATCTCCACTTCTCACCTATCACACATTAACAGTTCCCATCACCAGATCACACATATAGCCGGCAGCTCTTGTTTTGGCCAAAAGATTTTTTAAGCCGCCACCACAACAAGGTAGACACTTTTGGCCGGGCCCTACTCTACTGTAACCTACTAAATATTTGTTAAAATATGCAATACAATTTAGGTATATTTTTATTTATTTTTCAATTTTTAAAATGACCTATAATACTACATACAAGGAACAAATACCACAACACTATGACCAGATGACTACCACCACAGTGATCGAATAATATAAAATACAAGGAACAAATACCGCTACACCATGACCAGACCACATATTACCACCACATCATGACCAGACCACATATTACCAACAATGACTGAATACTACAATACTGATCAGTGATACAAAAAAACCCCACAATACTATCACCATCAGTGCCATTATGCACAGGAGATCTGTAATTAGTAAGCAGTGTCTGTGTACAGGTAATACAGTGATCACTGGTGACATTACACACAGGAGCTCTGTATATAATGTATAGATAATACAGTGATCACTGGTGATATTGTACACAGGACCTCTGTATATAGTATACAGTGTATAGTGTAAGTGTATAGGTAACACTGACTCACCAGTGACGTCTCTAGGTGAAGTCCTTCATCTTTCATCCAGCACAGACCGCCATCACTTTATCCAGCCAGGACTCGTCTCTGCAGGAAATAAAACAGTTATCTCGAGTTAGCGTAAAAAAACAAACAGTACATACTTACATTCAGCTGTCTGTCCCTTGCCGTCTGGTTCCTGCCTTGACTGCTGGCCGTAGTGAAAGCAGAGCACAGCCACAGCGGTGAGTCACCGCTGTGTGACTCACCGCTGTGCTGTGCTTTCACTTTCACTTTACGGCCAGCAGTCAGTGCAGGAACCAGACGGCAAGGGACAGACAGCTGAATGTAAGTATGTACTGTTTGTTTTTTTACGCTGGTAACCAGGGTAAACAGCGGGTTACTAAGCGCGGCCCTGCGCTTAGTTACCCGATGTTTACCCTGGTTACCGGGGACCTCGGGATCGTTGGTCGCTGGAGAGCTGTCTGTGTGACAGCTCTCCAGCGACCAAACAGCGACGCTGCAGCAATCCGGATCGTTGTCGGTATCGCTGCAGCGTCGCTAAGTGTGACGGTACCTTTAGAGAACCTTTTCTTGATATGCTAATTTATTGAGACAGGTTTTTTGGGTTATCAGGAGTTGTATGCCAAAATCATCAGTATTAAAACAATAAAAGACCTGACAAATTTCAGTTGGTGGATAATGAATCTATAATATATGAAAGTTTAATTGTAATCATTACATTATGGTAAATAATGAAATTTAACACTATATGCTAATTTTTTGAGAAGGACCTGTATATATACAGGACAGGAGGAGTGGTACTGTGCAGTGTATATATACAGGAGGAGTGGTACTGTGCAGTGTATATATACAGGAGGAGTGGTACTGTGCAGTGTATATATACAGGACAGGAGGAGAGGTACTGTGCAGTGTATAGATACAGGACAGGAGGAGAGGTACTGTGCATTGTATATATACAGGACAGGAGGAGTGTTACTGTGCAGTGTATATATACAGGGGAGTGATGGTACTGTGCAGTGTATATATACAGGGCAGTGGTACTGTGCAGTGTATATATACAGGGGAGTGATGGTACTGTGCAGTGTATATATACAGGACAGGAGGAGTGGTACTGTGCATTGTATATATACAGGGGAGTGATGGTACTGTGCAGTGTATATATACAGGGCAGTGGTACTGTGCATTGTGTATATATACAGGGGAGTGATGGTACTGTGCAGTGTATATATACAGGGGAGTGATGGTACTGTGCAGTGTATATATACAGGGCAGTGGTACTGTGCAGTGTATATATACAGGGGAGTGATGGTACTGTGCAGTGTATATATACAGGGCAGTGGTACTGTGCAGTGTATATATACAGGGCAGTGGTACTGTGTAGTGTATATATATACAGGACAGGAGGAACAGTACTGTGCAGAGTATATATACAGGGCAGTGGTACTGTGCAGTGTATATATACAGGGCAGTGGTACTGTGCAGTGTATATATACAGGGCAGTGGTACTGTGCAGTGTATATATACAGGGCAGTGGTACTGTGCAGTGTATATATACAGGGCAGTGGTACTGTGCAGTGTATATATACAGGGCAGTGGTACTGTGCAGTGTATATATACAGGGGCGTGATGGTACTGTGCAGTGTATATATACAGAGCAGTGGTACTGTGCAGTGTATATATACAGGGGAGTGATGGTACTGTGCAGTTTATATATACAGGGCAGGAGGAGCAGTACTGTGCAGTTTATATATACAGGGCAGTGGTGCTGTGCAGTGTATATATACAGGGCAGTGGTACTGTGCAGTGTATATATACAGGGCAGTGGTACTGTGCAGTGTATATATACAGGGCAGTGGTACTGTGCAGTGTATATATACAGGGCAGGAGGAGCAGTACTGTGCAGTGTATATATACAGGGCAGTGGTACTGTGCAGTGTATATATACAGGGCAGTGGTACTGTGCAGTGTATATATACAGGGCAGTGGTACTGTGCAGTGTATATATACAGGGCAGTGGTACTGTGCAGTGTATATATACAGGGCAGGAGGAGCAGTACTGTGCAGTGTATATATACAGGGCAGGAGGAGCAGTACTGTGCAGTGTATATACACAGGGCAGTGGTACTGTGCAGTGTATATATACAGGGCAGTGGTACTGTGCAGTGTATATATACAGGAGGAGTGGTACTGTGCAGTGTATATATACAGGGCAGTGGTGCTGTGCAGTGTATATATACAGGGCAGTGGTCCTGTGCAGTGTATATATACAGGGCAGTGGTACTGTGCAGTGTCTATATACAGGGCAGTGGTGCTGTGCAGTGTATATATACAGGGCAGTGGTGCTGTGCAGTGTATATATACAGGGCAGTGGTGCTGTGCAGTGTATATATACAGGGCAGTGGTGCTGTGCAGTGTATATATACAGGGCAGTGGTGCTGTGCAGTGTATATATTTCAACAGCCGCCCAGCCCAGGCCACCAGCACCTGTCCTGTATATATATTATATATACTGTCATGCAGGCTGTACAGATACAGTATATACATATACAGGACAGGTGCTGGGGGCCTGGGCGGCTGCTGAAGTATATAATATACAGTATATCAGCTGTGGCCGCCCCAGACTGTCAGAATACAGGGATACATCGTACTCACTCAGGGCGGCAAGGAGCTCCTCCGGAATCTGCCTGTCCTGATAAGTTCAGCAGCCAGCGAGGGGCGGGAGAGCAGAGCAGGAGAACTCTCCGCCCACAATGTCACGCTGGCTGCATCTTAACCCCTATGTGCCTGCACTGCCTGGCCCTGCACTGACTGAAAAGATGCTTGTGCCAGCAGGGCTAGATGCCCGCCCCCCGCATTGTGCCGCCCGGGGCGGCCCGCCCCCCACGCCCCCCCCTTCCTACGCCACTGCGTCATAGGCGATTGGCCGCGCTCTCGGGGGGAGCGCGGCTGGTTGCCGCCGGGTGTCAGCTGATTATTACAGCTGACATCCGGCACTATGTGCCAGGGCAATAACAGACCGCTCCCGGCACATTAACCCCCGGAACACTGCGAACAAACATGATCGCAGTGTCCGGCGGCATAGGGAAGCATTGCGCAGGAAGGGGGCTCCTTGCATGCTTCCCTGAGACCCTCGGTACAACATGATGTGATCGCGCTGTACCGACCGTCTCCTCCCTGCAGGCCCCAGATCCAAAATGGCTGCGCGGCGCCTTCTGGGTCCTGCAGGGAGGTGGCTTGCAAGCGATCTGACACTATACTGTGATGCCCCCCCCCCCCCCCGGGGCAATGTCATAAAGTAAAAAAAAAAAAATTCCTAAATAAAGAAAAAAAAATATTGTTCCAATAAATACATTTCTTTATCTAAATAAAAAAAAAACAATAAAGGTACACATATTTGGTATCACCATGTCTCTTATGACCCGACCTATTAAACTGTCCCACTAGGTAACCCCTTCAGAAGCAAAAAACAATGCTTTATTATCATACCGCCAAACAAAAAGTGAAATAACACGCGATCAAAAAGACAGATATAAATAACCATGGTACCGCTGAAAGCGTCATCTTGTCCCGCAAAAAACGAGCCACCATACAGCATCATCAGCAAAAAAATAACAAACTTATAGTGCTCAGAAGAAAGTGATGCAAAAATAATTATTTTTTTATATAAAATAGTTTTTATCATATAAAAGCGCCAAAACATAAAAAAATATATAAATGAGGTATCGCTGCAATCGTACTAACCCGAAGAATAAAACTGCTTTATCATTTTTACCAAACGTGGAACGGTATAAACGACTCTCCCCCCCCCCCACCCCCACCCAAAAAAAAAAAAAAAAAAAAGAACTTCATGAATAGCGGGTTTTTGGTCATTCTGCCTCACAAAAATCGGAATAGAAAGCGATCAAAAAAGTCACGTGCCTGAAAATGGTCCCAAAAATAACTTCAATTCGTCCTGCAAAAACAAGACCTCACATGACTCTGTGGACCCAGATATGGGAAAATTATAGCTCTCAAAATGTGGAGATGCAAAAACTATGTTTTGCAATAAAAAGCGTCTTTTAGTGTGTGACAGCTGCTAATCATAAAAATCTGCTAAAAAACCCGGTATAAAAGTAAATCAAACCCTCCTTCATCACCCCCTTAGTTAGGGAAAATAATAAAATTAAAAAAGTATTTATTTCCATTTTCCCGTTAGGGTTGGGGCTAAAGTTAGGGTTACGGTTGGGGCTAAAGATAGGGTTTGGATTACATTTACGGTTGGGATTAGGGTTGGGATTAGGGTTAGCGGTGTGGTTAGGGTTATGGTTGGGATTAGGGTTAGGGGTGTGTTGGAGTTAGGGGTGTGGTTAGGGTTGGGTTTAGGGGTGTGTTGGGGCTAGGGGTGTGGTTGGGATTAGGGTTAGGGGCATGTTCGGGTTAGTGGTGTGGTTAGGGTTATGGTTAGTGTTGGGATTAGGGTTAGGGGTGTGTTTGGATTAGGGTTTCAGTTAGAATTGGGGGGTTTCCACTGTTTAGGCACATCAGGGGCTCTCCAAACGCGACATGATGTCCGATCTCAATTCCAGCCAATTCTGCGTTAAAAAAGTAAAACAGTGCTCCTTCCCTTCCGAGCTCTCCCGTGCGCCCAAACAGGAGTTTACCCCAACATATGGGGTATCAGCATACTCAGGACAAACTGGACAACAACTTTTGGGGTCCAATTTCTCCTGTTAATGAGTCGCCCCGCCTGGGCCGTGGGGTACTCGGTACCGGGTCCTGCATTCACACGGGGATGTCACGGTGGCTGCGACCCGGTCCACGGCCCTGGGCACCCATGTAAAAGGGAAAGGTCTTTAAAGGGAAAAAAGTTTGTGTTCATGACGCCACCTGTGGTCAGGGCTGCCACTAGAAATTTCGGGGCCCCATACTGGCAAAATTTTCGGGGCCCCCTTGAAACTCCGCCCAGGCTCCACCCCAGCCCCGCCTCCAGGCTCCACCCCACGAACTGTCCACAGTCCCACCACTCTCTCTTGGAAAATCTCCACTTCTCACCTATCACACATTAACAGTTCCCATCACCAGATCACACATATAGCCGGCAGCTCTTGTTTTGGCCAAAAGATTTTTTAAGCCGCCACCACAACAAGGTAGACACTTTTGGCCGGGCCCTACTCTACTGTAACCTACTAAATATTTGTTAAAATATGCAATACAATTTAGGTATATTTTTATTTATTTTTCAATTTTTAAAATGACCTATAATACTACATACAAGGAACAAATACCACAACACTATGACCAGATGACATATTACCACCACAGTGATCGAATAATATAAAATACAAGGAACAAATACCGCTACACCATGACCAGACCACATATTACCACCACATCATGACCAGACCACATATTACCAACAATGACTGAATACTACAATACTGATCAGTGATACAAAAAAACCCCACAATACTATCACCATCAGTGCCATTATGCACAGGAGATCTGTAATTAGTAAGCAGTGTCTGTGTACAGGTAATACAGTGATCACTGGTGACATTACACACAGGAGCTCTGTATATAATGTATAGATAATACAGTGATCACTGGTGATATTGTACACAGGACCTCTGTATATAGTATACAGTGTATAGTGTAAGTGTATAGGTAACACTGACTCACCAGTGACGTCTCTAGGTGAAGTCCTTCATCTTTCATCCAGCACAGACCGCCATCACTTTATCCAGCCAGGACTCGTCTCTGCAGGAAATAAAACAGTTATCTCGAGTTAGCGTAAAAAAACAAACAGTACATACTTACATTCAGCTGTCTGTCCCTTGCCGTCTGGTTCCTGCCTTGACTGCTGGCCGTAGTGAAAGCAGAGCACAGCCACAGCGGTGAGTCACCGCTGTGTGACTCACCGCTGTGCTGTGCTTTCACTTTCACTTTACGGCCAGCAGTCAGTGCAGGAACCAGACGGCAAGGGACAGACAGCTGAATGTAAGTATGTACTGTTTGTTTTTTTACGCTGGTAACCAGGGTAAACAGCGGGTTACTAAGCGCGGCCCTGCGCTTAGTTACCCGATGTTTACCCTGGTTACCGGGGACCTCGGGATCGTTGGTCGCTGGAGAGCTGTCTGTGTGACAGCTCTCCAGCGACCAAACAGCGACGCTGCAGCAATCCGGATCGTTGTCGGTATCGCTGCAGCGTCGCTAAGTGTGACGGTACCTTTAGAGAACCTTTTCTTGATATGCTAATTTATTGAGACAGGTTTTTTGGGTTATCAGGAGTTGTATGCCAAAATCATCAGTATTAAAACAATAAAAGACCTGACAAATTTCAGTTGGTGGATAATGAATCTATAATATATGAAAGTTTAATTGTAATCATTACATTATGGTAAATAATGAAATTTAACACTATATGCTAATTTTTTGAGAAGGACCTGTATATATACAGGACAGGAGGAGTGGTACTGTGCAGTGTATATATACAGGAGGAGTGGTACTGTGCAGTGTATATATACAGGAGGAGTGGTACTGTGCAGTGTATATATACAGGACAGGAGGAGAGGTACTGTGCAGTGTATAGATACAGGACAGGAGGAGAGGTACTGTGCATTGTATATATACAGGACAGGAGGAGTGTTACTGTGCAGTGTATATATACAGGGGAGTGATGGTACTGTGCAGTGTATATATACAGGGCAGTGGTACTGTGCAGTGTATATATACAGGGGAGTGATGGTACTGTGCAGTGTATATATACAGGACAGGAGGAGTGGTACTGTGCATTGTATATATACAGGGGAGTGATGGTACTGTGCAGTGTATATATACAGGGGAGTGATGGTACTGTGCAGTGTATATATACAGGGCAGTGGTACTGTGCAGTGTATATATACAGGGGAGTGATGGTACTGTGCAGTGTATATATACAGGGCAGTGGTACTGTGCAGTGTATATATACAGGGCAGTGGTACTGTGTAGTGTATATATATATACAGGACAGGAGGAACAGTACTGTGCAGAGTATATATACAGGGCAGTGGTACTGTGCAGTGTATATATACAGGGCAGTGGTACTGTGCAGTGTATATATACAGGGCAGTGGTACTGTGCAGTGTATATATACAGGGCAGTGGTACTGTGCAGTGTATATATACAGGGCAGTGGTACTGTGCAGTGTATATATACAGGGGCGTGATGGTACTGTGCAGTGTATATATACAGAGCAGTGGTACTGTGCAGTGTATATATACAGGGGAGTGATGGTACTGTGCAGTTTATATATACAGGGCAGGAGGAGCAGTACTGTGCAGTTTATATATACAGGGCAGTGGTGCTGTGCAGTGTATATATACAGGGCAGTGGTACTGTGCAGTGTATATATACAGGGCAGTGGTACTGTGCAGTGTATATATACAGGGCAGTGGTACTGTGCAGTGTATATATACAGGGCAGGAGGAGCAGTACTGTGCAGTGTATATATACAGGGCAGTGGTACTGTGCAGTGTATATATACAGGGCAGTGGTACTGTGCAGTGTATATATACAGGGCAGTGGTACTGTGCAGTGTATATATACAGGGCAGTGGTACTGTGCAGTGTATATATACAGGGCAGGAGGAGCAGTACTGTGCAGTGTATATATACAGGGCAGGAGGAGCAGTACTGTGCAGTGTATATACACAGGGCAGTGGTACTGTGCAGTGTATATATACAGGGCAGTGGTACTGTGCAGTGTATATATACAGGAGGAGTGGTACTGTGCAGTGTATATATACAGGGCAGTGGTGCTGTGCAGTGTATATATACAGGGCAGTGGTCCTGTGCAGTGTATATATACAGGGCAGTGGTACTGTGCAGTGTCTATATACAGGGCAGTGGTGCTGTGCAGTGTATATATACAGGGCAGTGGTGCTGTGCAGTGTATATATACAGGGCAGTGGTGCTGTGCAGTGTATATATACAGGGCAGTGGTGCTGTGCAGTGTATATATACAGGGCAGTGGTGCTGTGCAGTGTATATATACAGGGCAGTGGTACTGTGCAGTGTATATATTTCAACAGCCGCCCAGCCCAGGCCACCAGCACCTGTCCTGTATATATATTATATATACTGTCATGCAGGCTGTACAGATACAGTATATACATATACAGGACAGGTGCTGGGGGCCTGGGCGGCTGCTGAAGTATATAATATACAGTATATCAGCTGTGGCCGCCCCAGACTGTCAGAATACAGGGATACATCGTACTCACTCAGGGCGGCAAGGAGCTCCTCCGGAATCTGCCTGTCCTGATAAGTTCAGCAGCCAGCGAGGGGCGGGAGAGCAGAGCAGGAGAACTCTCCGCCCACAATGTCACGCTGGCTGCATCTTAACCCCTATGTGCCTGCACTGCCTGGCCCTGCACTGACTGAAAAGATGCTTGTGCCAGCAGGGCTAGATGCCCGCCCCCCGCATTGTGCCGCCCCCCACGCCCCCCCCTTCCTACGCCACTGCGTCATAGGCGATTGGCCGCGCTCTCGGGGGGAGCGCGGCTGGTTGCCGCCGGGTGTCAGCTGATTATTACAGCTGACATCCGGCACTATGTGCCAGGGCAATAACAGACCGCTCCCGGCACATTAACCCCCGGAACACTGCGAACAAACATGATCGCAGTGTCCGGCGGCATAGGGAAGCATTGCGCAGGAAGGGGGCTCCTTGCATGCTTCCCTGAGACCCTCGGTACAACATGATGTGATCGCGCTGTACCGACCGTCTCCTCCCTGCAGGCCCCAGATCCAAAATGGCTGCGCGGCGCCTTCTGGGTCCTGCAGGGAGGTGGCTTGCAAGCGATCTGACACTATACTGTGATGCCCCCCCCCCCCCCCCGGGGCAATGTCATAAAGTAAAAAAAAAAAAATTCCTAAATAAAGAAAAAAAAATATTGTTCCAATAAATACATTTCTTTATCTAAATAAAAAAAAAACAATAAAGGTACACATATTTGGTATCACCATGTCTCTTATGACCCGACCTATTAAACTGTCCCACTAGGTAACCCCTTCAGAAGCAAAAAACAATGCTTTATTATCATACCGCCAAACAAAAAGTGAAATAACACGCGATCAAAAAGACAGATATAAATAACCATGGTACCGCTGAAAGCGTCATCTTGTCCCGCAAAAAACGAGCCACCATACAGCATCATCAGCAAAAAAATAACAAACTTATAGTGCTCAGAAGAAAGTGATGCAAAAATAATTATTTTTTTATATAAAATAGTTTTTATCATATAAAAGCGCCAAAACATAAAAAAATATATAAATGAGGTATCGCTGCAATCGTACTAACCCGAAGAATAAAACTGCTTTATCATTTTTACCAAACGTGGAACGGTATAAACGACTCTCCCCCCCCCCCCCCCACCCCCACCCAAAAAAAAAAAAAAAAAAAGAACTTCATGAATAGCGGGTTTTTGGTCATTCTGCCTCACAAAAATCGGAATAGAAAGCGATCAAAAAAGTCACGTGCCTGAAAATGGTCCCAAAAATAACTTCAATTCGTCCTGCAAAAACAAGACCTCACATGACTCTGTGGACCCAGATATGGGAAAATTATAGCTCTCAAAATGTGGAGATGCAAAAACTATGTTTTGCAATAAAAAGCGTCTTTTAGTGTGTGACAGCTGCTAATCATAAAAATCTGCTAAAAAACCCGGTATAAAAGTAAATCAAACCCTCCTTCATCACCCCCTTAGTTAGGGAAAATAATAAAATTAAAAAAGTATTTATTTCCATTTTCCCGTTAGGGTTGGGGCTAAAGTTAGGGTTACGGTTGGGGCTAAAGATAGGGTTTGGATTACATTTACGGTTGGGATTAGGGTTGGGATTAGGGTTAGCGGTGTGGTTAGGGTTATGGTTGGGATTAGGGTTAGGGGTGTGTTGGAGTTAGGGGTGTGGTTAGGGTTGGGTTTAGGGGTGTGTTGGGGCTAGGGGTGTGGTTGGGATTAGGGTTAGGGGCATGTTCGGGTTAGTGGTGTGGTTAGGGTTATGGTTAGTGTTGGGATTAGGGTTAGGGGTGTGTTTGGATTAGGGTTTCAGTTAGAATTGGGGGGTTTCCACTGTTTAGGCACATCAGGGGCTCTCCAAACGCGACATGATGTCCGATCTCAATTCCAGCCAATTCTGCGTTAAAAAAGTAAAACAGTGCTCCTTCCCTTCCGAGCTCTCCCGTGCGCCCAAACAGGAGTTTACCCCAACATATGGGGTATCAGCATACTCAGGACAAACTGGACAACAACTTTTGGGGTCCAATTTCTCCTGTTAATGAGTCGCCCCGCCTGGGCCGTGGGGTACTCGGTACCGGGTCCTGCATTCACACGGGGATGTCACGGTGGCTGCGACCCGGTCCACGGCCCTGGGCACCCATGTAAAAGGGAAAGGTCTTTAAAGGGAAAAAAGTTTGTGTTCATGACGCCACCTGTGGTCAGGGCTGCCACTAGAAATTTCGGGGCCCCATACTGGCAAAATTTTCGGGGCCCCCTTGAAACTCCGCCCAGGCTCCACCCCAGCCCCGCCTCCAGGCTCCACCCCACGAACTGTCCACAGTCCCACCACTCTCTCTTGGAAAATCTCCACTTCTCACCTATCACACATTAACAGTTCCCATCACCAGATCACACATATAGCCGGCAGCTCTTGTTTTGGCCAAAAGATTTTTTAAGCCGCCACCACAACAAGGTAGACACTTTTGGCCGGGCCCTACTCTACTGTAACCTACTAAATATTTGTTAAAATATGCAATACAATTTAGGTATATTTTTATTTATTTTTCAATTTTTAAAATGACCTATAATACTACATACAAGGAACAAATACCACAACACTATGACCAGATGACATATTACCACCACAGTGATCGAATAATATAAAATACAAGGAACAAATACCGCTACACCATGACCAGACCACATATTACCACCACATCATGACCAGACCACATATTACCAACAATGACTGAATACTACAATACTGATCAGTGATACAAAAAAAACCCACAATACTATCACCATCAGTGCCATTATGCACAGGAGATCTGTAATTAGTAAGCAGTGTCTGTGTACAGGTAATACAGTGATCACTGGTGACATTACACACAGGAGCTCTGTATATAATGTATAGATAATACAGTGATCACTGGTGACATTGTACACAGGACCTCTGTATATAGTATACAGTGTATAGTGTAAGTGTATAGGTAACACTGACTCACCAGTGACGTCTCTAGGTGAAGTCCTTCATCTTTCATCCAGCACAGACCGCCATCACTTTATCCAGCCAGGACTCGTCTCTGCAGGAAATAAAACAGTTATCTCGAGTTCCGCTTGTAGAACACATTACTTAATTTTCCCAACTTCTACATTACACCACATGAAGAAGGCAACATAGTATCACTCTACACAGTAACAGGACCGCCCCCCCATTTAAAACAGTATACTCAAAAAATAAAATAAATACATCACTGCAATAATAATATCCCTTAATTAGCCCCTATGATAATATTCGCCATCCTGGCCACCGTGTGTCTCATTTCAGGCTCCAGCCATATGTTCTCTCATCCTGCCCTCATGAGTATCCATTCTACCCCATATGATCTCCCCATCCTGCCCCATCTGTCTCCATCGTATCCATCCTGCCCCATCTGTTTCCAATCCTGCACCATCTCTGTCCAGCACTCTGCCCCATCTCTGTCCAGCACTCTGCCCCATCTCTGTCCAGCACTCTGCCCCATCTCTGTCCAGCACTCTGCCCCATCTCTGTCCAGCACTCTGCCCAGCACTCTGCCCCATCTCTGTCCAGCACTCTGCCCCATCTCTGTCCAGCACTCTGCCCCATCTCTGTCCAGCACTCTGCCCAATCTCTGTCCAGCACTCTGCCCCATCTCTGTCCAGCACTCTGCCCCATCTCTGTCCAGCACTCTGCCCAATCTCTGTCCAGCACTCTGCCCCATCTCTGTCCAGCACTCTGCCCCATCTCTGTCCAGCACTCTGCCCCGTGTCCAGCACTCTGCCCCGTGTCCAGCTTTCTGCCCCCCATGTGTCCAGCTTTCTGCCCCCCCCCCGTGTCCAGCTTTCTGCCCCGCCCCCCCTGTCCAGCTTTCTGCCCCCCCCGTGTCCAGCTTTCTGCCCCCCCCGTGTCCAGCTTTCTGCCCCCCCCCGTGTCCAGCTTTCTGCCCCCCCCCCGTGTCCAGCTTTCTGCCCCCCCCGTGTCCAGCTTTCTGCCCCCCCCGTGTCCAGCTTTCTGCCCCCCCCGTGTCCAGCTTTCTGCTCCCCCCCCACCGTGTCCAGCTTTACTGCCCCCTCTGTGTCCAGCTTTACTGCCCCCTCTGTGTCCAGATTTACTGCCCCCTCTGTGTCCAGATTTACTGCCCCCTCTGTGTCCAGATTTACTGCCCCCTCTGTGTCCAGATTTACTGCCCCCTCTGTGTCCAGATTTACTGCCCCCTCTGTGTCCAGATTTACTGCCCCCTCTGTGTCCAGATTTACTGCCCCCCTGTGTCCAGCGGCCTTCTGCCCCCCCCCGTGTCCAGCTTTACTGCCCCCCTGTGTCCAGCGGCCTTCTGCCCCTTCTGTGTCCAGCTGCCTTCTGCCCCCTGTGTCCAGCTGCCTTCTGCCCCCGTGTCCAGCTGCCTTCTGCCTCCTGTGTCCAGCTGCCTTCTGCCCCCCTGTGTCCAGCTGCCTTCTGCCCCCTCTGTGTCCAGCTTTACTGCCCCTCTGTGTCCAGCTGCCTTCTGCCCCCTCTGTGTCCAGCTGCCTTCTGCCCCCTCTGTGTCCAGCTGCCTTCTGCCCCCTCTGTGTCCAGCTGCCTTCTGCCCCCTCTGTGTCCAGCTGCCTTCTGCCCCCCTGTGTCCAGCTTTACTGCCCCCCTGTGTCCAGCTGCCTTCTGCCCCCTCTGTGTCCAGCTGCCTTCTGCCCCCCTGTGTCCAGCTGCCTTCTGCCCCCTCTGTGTCCAGCTTTACTGCCCCCCTGTGTCCAGCTGCCTTCTGCCCCCTCTGTGTCCAGCTGCCTTCTGCCCCCCTGTGTCCAGCTGCCTTCTGCCCCCTCTGTGTCCAGCCTTCTGCCCAAACCCCCCCCCCCCCGATCGCCGCTCTCCGCTCTCCGCTCTCCGCTCTTAATAGAAAAAAAAAAAGTTCTACTTACCTGCCGCGCTCCTCTCTCCACGCAGCTGCACTGTGCACTCGCCGGCGACTGACAATAACGTCAGACGCCGGCGACCTGCACGCTGCGGCTGGCGGCTGTTAACTATTGACGTGCGGGCGCGGGCCCGCATGTCAATAGCGTACAGCTGCAGCGCCGGCCGCCGCTAAGGGCCCGGTTCAGCCTGCGGCTGCCGGTAGGGGCCCGGTGAGCAGGTAAGAGGGGGCCCGATGCGGGCCCCCTCTGCTCACCGGGCCCCTTACGCCAGTCACGGCTGTAATGCCCTGATGGCGGCCCTGCCTGTGGTATTCGGTCATTGGGGACTGACGCTGCTTTAAGGGGTCCTCTGCGGTGATGTTATGGCAGCTAGATGGTATAACTTCCCACAGGTGAAGTATGTCCCCAGGGCTCCCGTGGTGTAGATGGAAGATGGTGAGGAGTGCAGCAAAGATTTGCAGTCTTTTTACCTTGATTTACTGAAGACTTCAGCATCCGAAGTCCAGAGCACCAGATCACAGGGCAGGCAGGGTCTGGCTGGCTTGAAGGCAAGTTAGGAGTCCCCTTACCCAGGTGGAAATCAAAAGCCTTCCTCTAGTGCCATGGTGTTGTAGTTCCTTATGGCTTAAAGCTCCACATAAGGTCCTCATAGATGTTATCTGTCTCTCTCTGTCCCCCGGGTAGGATATAACATAACCCATATGACTGGTGGCTTGAGGCTGTTTATAGGGACTCTAGCATGCCCCGGCCTCTGAGGGGGTGCCAGCGGGCCTCCTGGGTGTTAGGTTGGACAGGAAATGTAGAGTTCAGCTGTCCTGCCGGTCTCTGATGTAAGTCACAGAGGTCCTTACATCCTCGGTGTTCCGGCTACCGGTCTCTGCACCTCAGAAGGCGGCAGCCTGCTCAGGGCTGGTCTCCCCTTGATGTTCTCTCTTGTGCTTTGCTCTCCTGCACGCTCTCTGCAGTGTATTCGGCTTTCTCAATGTCTCTTTCCAGGAGCTGCTGCACTGTGGCTTCACAACTCCGTAAAACCTTCTGCTGCCTCCGACTGATCCAGTCTGTCTCCTGACTGGACCTTCCTGGAACTAACTGACTTTCCCTCCAAACTACCAGTTATATATATATGGGGAGTCACCTAGCAAGTAGAATCAAAAGCTCCCCCTGATGGCCTGGAGGGTGAATGTGTTGCATATTTGTGGTACCTGGATGCAGTTATCCCTTCTTGCCTTCAAGCGTAACATCACTCTCCCCTTGAGGAAAGCAATGCTCCTGTGACGACCAGGACCCTGGGGCGCCACATTCAACCTTGGGAAAATGCAAAACTGGGGGCTAAAAATAATTTTTGTGGAAAAAAAAGATTTTTTTTATTTTCACAGCTCTGCGTTATAAACTGTAGTGAAACATTTGGGGGTTCAAAGTTCTCACAACACATCTAGATAAGTTCCTTGGGGGGTCTAGTATACAATATGGGGTCATTTGTGGGGGGTTTACTTTCCAAAATGGTGTCACTTGTGGGGGTTTCAATGTTTAGGCACATCAGGGGCTCTCCAAATGCGACATGGTGTCCTATCTCAATTCCAGTCAATTTTGCATTGAAAAGTCTAACGGCATTCCATCCCTTTCCTGCCATGCGCCCAAACAGTGGTTTACCCCCACATATGGGGTATCAGCGAACTCAGGACAAATTGCACAACAAATTTTGGGGTCCAATTTCTCCTGTTACCCTTGGTACAATAAAACGAATTGGAGCTGAAATAAATTTTTTATGAAAAAAAGTTAAATGTTCTTTTTTAAAAAAAACATTCCAAAAATTCCTGTGAAACACCTGAAGGGTTAATAAACTTCTTGAATGGGGTTTTGAGGGGTGCAGTTTTTAGAATGGTGTCACACTTGGGTATTTTCTATCATATAGACCCCTCAAAATGACTTCAAATGAGATGTGGTCCCTAAAAAAAAATGGTGTTGTAAAAATGAGAAATTGCTGGTCAACTATTAACCCTTATAACTCCCTAACAAAAAAAAATTGGGGTTCCAAAATTGTGCTGATGTAAAGTAGACATGTGGGAAATGTTACTTATTAAGTATTTTGTGTGACATATGTCTGTGATTTAACCCTCGGTCACATACAATATTCGGACTAACGAGTTCACATACAATGTGCCTGTCAGGCGCCTGCTGGAAAAATACCTATAATATCTAATGTTTGCAATTTCAGTGCTCTAAAAGTGATCAGTGACCTTCATAGGGATGTAATAAAAGAGACTACACATAATCAGTTGCAAAAAAAACATTTACTTAACATAAAACTAATAATTATGAAATACAAACTTTTCAAAACTCCCGCCAAATAGTCCCCAGTTCGACTCTCTCAAAAAAATGTACAAAGAAAATTTTTGAACACAAACTTAATTTTAAGGTACCTTAAGTACTATTAAAAACATATTCAATCAGAAGTAGATGCTGAGGTTTCCCCAGAAAAGTCACACTTGCAGAGCAAATAGCAAGAATTACACACCATTTTTGCATGTGTGAGGCAAATTGCTTTATGGCTTCTTGTTCCATTTAGTATTTTTATCTTTTCCAATATAATATGATCCAACTTCTTCATCCTCACCACTGTCACCATCTTGCTCTGTTTCAGAATCCAGGACACATTCTTCCACCTCATCATGAGAATCAATCTCACTTTCCTCTCCTAAATCCTCATTCAGTGTGAGGTCTCTATCATCTAACAGCATGTTTGTTACTTCCTCAACATCAAGTTGTTTGGATAAATTGTACATTTTCCTCTCCATTTCAGCAGATAATCTGAAGCAAGAGAAGGAATATGTTAGGGAACTACTGTATATGCCTGAGCAGCACACTTTCTTTTATAAAATCTCCCTTATTTCTATGAAATATCCTCACATTTTGTGCTATACATTCATAAAACAAGCTAAATAAACTATTTTGATGAATAAAAACATAAAATACCAACCTTACTGAATGTGACGTATTCACATACAATGAGCCTGAGAGATCTGTGCAGCTATATCCTCTCCCCTGAAGCTCTGAAATCCAACTGTGATATCAGGTTTCACAGACCTTCAAGAGACAGGAGACTACCTGGAGGGAGGGGGTTTCCTCACAATCTGGTGAGGAAGGAGAAATGAAAGTAAAAGAGAAGCGCCTGTCAGATCAGTTGTATGTGACGGAGGGTTAAGGGCATAAAAATTCAAAGTTGGAAAATTTTCAAATTTTTTGCCAAATTTCTGTTTTTTTCCACAAATAAACCCAGGTAATATCAAATAAATGTTACCACTATCATGAAGTACAATATGTCACGAGAAAACAAGGTCAGAATCATCAGGATCCGTTGAAGCGTTCCAGAGTTATAACCTCATAAAGGACAGTGGTCAGAATTGTAAAAATTGGCCCGGTCATTATGGTGCAAACCACACTTGGAGTTAAGGGGTTAAACTTCTATGTTTTAGCGACTATGTCTTCACTTTTAAAGTGACTTTGAGGGTCCTGTATGCCAGAAAACGCCGAATCAAGACCCACTTGTAAAAATGACAACTCTTGAGGAATTAGTCTAGGGGTGTAGTAAGCATTTTAAACCCACAAATAATTCATAGAATTGTGTAACATTGGGCTATGCAAATGAAAAATGCTATTTTTCCACTAATGTTGTTTTTCCCGCAAATTGTTATTTTTCAAAAAGGTTTTTAGGAGAAAATGGATCACATAATTTGTTATGCAATTTCTCCTGAGCATGCCAATGTCCTAAAGAGAGAGAGAAAGAGACCCAAGCTTTAAATTTTCAAAAGGAGAAAATGTATCACATAAGTTGTTGGAATGTAGATTTAACTGTAATGGTTTGCAGGTGTCATATCACATTGGCAGAGGCCCTGAGGTCCCAGAACAGCAGAACCCTCTGTAAGTCACCCCATTTTACAAACTGCAACCCCCATTTAGTGATACAGTAAGTAAATTGACACCACAGTTGTGTAAAATAAAGGGAACACTAAAATCCCACATCCTAGATATCACTGAATGAAATATTCCAATTGTAAATCTTTATTAATTACATCAACGTAAATCACAACTAACATCCCACTGAGTATAAGTAAAAAACTCGGCACTCAAAATGTAACGTGTTGAAAAAAAGAGGTTCCAATTTATTTTGCATACAGTGATCAATTAAATGTTTTCGGTCTGGGTAAAGACCTTCATCAGAAACTGTATGCTGCTTGTTTAGGGAACCACATGTCCTGGCACAGGGAAAATTACCGGTGCTGTGGGTCTGATAAACAGAACGAGTAAATGTAGTCCGATGTAGCGGTTAGGGTAAATAGGATAACCCGTAGTGTATTCTGTTTTCCACTTGATGAATAAATCATTTGTCCTGGCCAGTAATTCATCTGCTGGATTCTGTAAAATCGATGCAGGAGCCGACAGGATAGAAGAGATGGATTACATACAGTAAATAAATATAGAATAGGTAGATACGTAGATGTCAGTGACAAATACAATTAGTACAGTGTGTGAGCAAATTAGCGGACATGTATGTAGTTAATAAACAATTATTTTACGGAAAAAAATGGTGTGGGCTCCTGTGCAATTTTCTGCACAAGAGAGGGAAAGCCAGCGACTGGGGGCAGATGTTTATAGCTTAGGAAGGGATTGATAACCATGGAACTTCTCAGGCTATGAATCTCAGCCCGCAGCTGTATATTTAGCCTTTACTGGCTATTAAAATAGGAGGACCCCCCAAAAAATGACGTTAGGTCCCCCTATTATTAATAGCCAGAAGAGACTATGAAGATGAAGGCGGGCTGATATTTACAGCCTAGGAAGGAACCATGGTTATTGGCCCTCCTGGCTACAAACAGCAGCTCACAGCCGCCACAGAAATGGCGCATCTCTGAGATGTGCAAATTCCGACACTTAGCCTTTCTCTTCCCACTGCCCTGTAGTGGTGGCATATAGGGTAATAGGGGTTATTGTCACCTTTGTATTGTAAGGTGACATCAAGCCGGCTTAGTAATGGATAGGTGTCAATAAGACACCTATCCATGACTAATACTATTGTTCTTAATGGGTTAAAAAGACGCAGCCAGAAAAAAGTATTTTAATTAAATAAAACAATAAACACAGTTTGACCATTTTATTGTTACTGCTAATCCATGCGCCGCCCTCGATCTCCTGTAAAAAAAAAAATATATATATATTTTTCAAAAAAAGAGCTAGTAGAACGGCACTAGGACAAGTGGCAATCCAAACATCACAAATGAACAGTCAATTTATCAGCTTCTTTGATGGTGATTCATCTTCATTCTTTCTTTTTCAAGTTTATTATTCAAATTGACAAATGATTTTGAGCACCATATTGCCAGTGTGGCAATATGGTGCTCAAAATCATTTGTCAATTTGAATAATAAACTTGAAAAAGAAAGAATGAAGATGTGGCAACCCAACACAACCTGGTGAGTGCCACATCTTCATTCTTTCTTTTTCAGTCAGTCCCACGCCGTAATCCATATATGAAGTATATACAGTTTACAACCGGGAGCGGTGCTAATGCGACCGTCCCAGCTGTAAACTACTGGGGAATGAATGAGAAGCTGCCAGCGCTTGTTTCAGTGACTAGCGGTGCTGTCATTGAAGCTGCACTGCCTCACAACCTGAACTTAGATGAACTCTTGAGTGTGGTAAAATCAGCTGGAATATACATATACAGCCCTCTCCACACTCATCCCTGCAATCACCTACATTAACATGATTGTTCACTAAAGGTACTGTTACACTAAACGACTTACCAACGATCACGACCAGCGATACGACCTGGCCATCATCGTTGGTAAGTCGTTGTGCGGTCGCTGGGGAGCTGTCACACAGACAGCTCTCTCCAGCGACCAACGATCAGGGGAATGACTCCGGCATCGTTGAAACTGTCTTCAACGATGCCGAAGTCCCCCTGCAGCACTCGGGTAACCAGGGTAAACATCGGGTTACTAAGTGCAGGGCCGCGCTTAGTAACCCGATATTCACCCTGGTTACCATTGTAAAAGTAAAAAAAAAAAACACTACATACTCACACTCCGATGTCTGTCACGTCCCCCGCCATCAGCTTCCCGCACTGACTGTGTAAGCGCTGGCCGTAAAGCAGAGCACAGCGGTGACGTCACCGCTGTGCTCTGCTTTACGGCCGGCGCTGACAGTCAGTGCAGGGAAGCTGACGGCGGGGGACGTGACAGACATCAGAATGTGAGTATGTAGTGTTTTTTTTTTTTTTACTTTTACAATGTTTTAGTTCAATCAGTGTTTTATCAGTAGATTATCACTACAGGACAACTGGCCTCGTACAGCCTAGTCCAACCATATTCTCAGCACTGATGAGCAGCTTTTTGTCAATATACAATGTACACAAAAAGCTGTTGTGTGGACATAGTTATATACACATCAGCAACTGAGCTCTGATGAATCTGAAGCAGAGAAAAATGTGAATCTATCATAACTGCTGCACTCAATGATAACATTGCTGGAATCAGGGTCTCAGCTCCTACCTCATGCTGCTGTCAGATTACATAGCAAAAACCTGTTTACATTCCTTTTAAGGCCGCATACCTTCAGAATGGTGCAGGTATCATCATTGTATTAAAAACTCAAGAAAGAAAGCAGTTCATTTTATAAAAATGAAAGTCTTTACTGTTTGTAGATTGTGAGCCTTCGCGGGCAGGGTCCTCATTCCTCCTGTACCAGTTATGACTTGTATTGTTTAAGATTATTGTACTTGTTTTCATTATGTATACCCCTCCTCACATGTAAAGCGCCATGGAACAAATGGCGCTATAACAATAAATAATAATAATAATAATAATAATGAAACTGGTGTAATGTATGTACAAGAGATAGCAGGTACAACAATTAGCATTCACAGCTTCATCTGCTTTACATAGAGGGACAGATGTGTCAGTTACACGTGATTGTGCTTCACTTGTAAATTACATTTCTGCAATACGAATTTCCTGACCTGAATACTTCATTACTTTTGTCTATCGTTCACAGACCACAGCCCTCTCCACTGATACTCATGCTGACGAGTCCAGTATTAATTCAATATAACTCCCAGTTCTGCCCTACAGGTTACCTTCTCCAATGCCACTGTAGGGAATGTGAAATGCATGATGTTCCCTTTTCTCCCCAACCCCTCTAAGAATACAAATATATATTACACGGTGGTACTGCTACACATAAAGTGTGTTACCACCGTGTGCAAGAGCATTGCTATACCTCATGTATATTGCGCTATAAACATATCTACTATATAATCGTCTAAGGGTCACTTCCGTCTTTCTCTCTGTCTGTCTGTCTGTAACGGAAATCCCAAGTCGCTAATTGGTTGCGGAAAAACAGCCACGACCAATCAGCGACAGGCACAGTCCGGCAAAATGGCCGCTCCTTACTCCCCGCAGTCAGTGCCCGCCCCAAACTGCCCTCCAGTCAGCGCTCACACAGGGTTAATGGCAGCACTAATGGACCGTGTTATGCCGCGGTGTAATGCACTCCATTAACGTTGCTATTAACGCTGTGTGACTAACTTTTTACTATTGATGCTGCCTATGCAGCATCAATAGTAAAAAGATCTAATCTTAAAAATAATAATAAAAAAAAAAATAGTTATATACTCACCGTCCGTCGGCCCCTCGGATCCAGAACAGGCCTTTCCCCGCTCCTTGCGACGCTCCGGTGACCGCTCCATGCATTGTGATCTCGCGAGATGATGATGTAGCAGTCTCGCAAGACCGGTACGTCATCATCTCGCGAGACAGCAATGCACTCTTCAGACCGGAGCGCGCGGGGAGCGTCGGTAACCGCTTCGATCCGGGGGCCAATGGAAGGTGAGTATATAACTTTTTTCTTTTAATTCTTTTTTTTTAACAGGGATATGATGCCCACATTGCTATATACTACGTGGGCTGTGCAATATACTACATGGGCTGTGCAATATACTACGTGGCTGTGCAATATACTATGTGGGCTGTGCAATATACTATGTGGGCTGTGCAATATACTATGTGGGCTGTGCAATATACTACGTGGACTGTGCAATATACTACGTGGCTATGCAATATACTACGTGGGCTGTGCAATATACTACGTGGGCTGGGCAATATACTACGTCGGCTGTGCAATATACTTCGTGGCTGTGCAATATACTACGTGGGCTGTGCAATATACTACGTGGGCTGTGCAATATACTACGTGGGCTGGGCAATATACTACGTGGGCTTGCAATATACTACGTGGGCTGTGCAATATACTACGTGGGCTGTGCAATATACTACGTGGGCTGTGCAATATACTACGTGGTTGTGTTATACACTATGTGGGCTGTGTTATACACTATGTGGGCTGTGTTATACACTATGTGGGCTGTGTTATACACTATGTGGGCTGTGTTATACACTATGTGGGCTGTGTTATACACTATGTGGGCTGTGTTATACACTATGTGGGCTGTGTTATACACTATGTGGGCTGTGTTATACACTATGTGGGCTGTGTTATACACTACGTGGGCTGTGTTATACACTATGTGGCCTGTGTTATATACTGCGTGCGTGGGCTGTTATATACTACGTGGCTGTGTTATATGCTATGTAGGCTGCTATACACTCCATGGGCTGTGCTATATACTACGTGGCTGTGCTATATACTCTGTGGGCTGTTATATACTACGTGGCTGTGCTATATACTACGTAGCTGTGCTATATACTACGTGGCTGGCCACGATCAATCAGCAACAGGCGCAGCCCGGCCGCGAATTGGCACGGGATTTGAACCACACTTCGCTAATTGGTCGCGGCTGGCCGAATCCTGTGTATTCAATGTATTCTAAAATCTTCATAAATAAACTACATACATATTCTAGAATACCAGATGCGTTAGAATCAGGCTACTATCTAGTATATATATATATTTGTTTACATGTTTTGCACACATATAGTTGGTAGGGAAAGTTTGTCCCCGGGCCTAGTTTTAGGGGCGTAATGTCCATAGTTGGCCACTAGAGGGGGGCACTGTAGTATATAGTTAGAATAGGAGGGGCACAGTGGGATAAGTATAGTTAGAGCATCCTCATTTAGTCAGTCAGGGGCCTGGTTGCCCATGCAGCTCACAGGGCTGCCTGGCTAGGAGTTGCTGTGCCCCATAACGTTATAAGAAAAGGTGCCCAGCACAGTACAGCGATCTAAAGAATTCCTCTAAGAGGAAAGAAGCACGG
Source organism: Ranitomeya imitator (assembly GCF_032444005.1). Classification (NCBI taxonomy): domain Eukaryota; kingdom Metazoa; phylum Chordata; class Amphibia; order Anura; family Dendrobatidae; genus Ranitomeya; species Ranitomeya imitator. The sequence continues at coordinate 112,681,009 of NC_091287.1, read as the reverse complement.
AGGCGCTGCGGATGCAGCTAAAGGAGTCTGTCCTCAGAGAAAGAGAGAGAGGAGATTGTTCAGCTGGGCGACTTAAGCAAGATGTGGCAGATCTTTGCCTGGGCGGCAGTTCTTAGAACCGGGGCGAAGCGGTGTAGGACTCCCCCATGTGAGGCAAGAATTCCAGATGGGATAGATTCTGTGGGACCGGAAGATTCGGTCCGACCCAGGACTGAGCATAGAGAAGGAAAGGACAGAACAGGGACAGAAGAGAAGGTGCTGAATGCGATACCCAAAGTGCCTGTATGTGAATGGACTGTGCTGAGTAAACAAGTTGTTATTGAAGTTAAGCCGGAGTGTGTCTTCTTTATTGAGGATCCATCTGTGAGGAATACATCCCTAAGGTAATGCAGGAGAGAAATGTGAACTATTACTGGGAAGGGACCAGGAAATGATCCAAGGATTGCTATCGGCCATGACTACCGCCCTGTCTCCCCCTTCCTTCACCACTTCACCTGTCTCAGGGTTACCCACAGCCCACAGCTATACCTCCTTGGGCTCCTTCCTGCATCCAATGCAGGTAAGCTCTCTTTCTGTCTCTAGCCCACTTAACCCCAGGGGTTCAGGATGCTTTGGCCGTAATAACCTGCCGCTGGTTCCAGTTACAGATTCTTGCTATCTCTGTTTTGCTTCTTCCCTTCACACACTCATCACTGATGCTGCAGATCTCACCTCCTCTGTTTTCACACTAACTGCTGACTCGTCTCACTCCAACCAGGAAGTAACGCTCTTCTCATTCTCCAAAAAATCCTCCCATCTGCAGGGCAGGCAGTGAGTGCAGACATCATGCTAATTGACAGCCGGCTCCCCACAGTTAGGCCTCCTTCACCTATCCTGGTGAATCCTGAACTAGAAAAACCAGTACTGGTGAAATCCGTCGTCCGTGTGCCATCCATGTGTACGTATGTGACATCTGTGTGACACTGTGCTGTCAGTTTGACATGTATGAAATGAAATGCCCCATAGAAAATAAAGAGTTTTATGTATTAAAGATGTTCAAATATAGAGATAGATAGCAATGAGGAACTAGATAGACAGATGTGTGATTTCTAACCAGTGCTTTGCTTGCTTATTTTTCTCTACTTGTATTTATTTTTTATATAAATACATTTTTTAAAAACCATGGTGTTTCCCGTAATTTTCTTAACCAGCTAAGGGAAAGCCAACAGCTGAGGGCTGATGTTAATATTCTGGGAAGGGGCCAATAGTCATAAAGTTTCCCATGCTATTAGTATCAGTTCACAGTTGTTTGCTTAGCCTTTATTGGTATTATAGGAAAGACTTTACCCAAAAAAATGATTTTTTTTCCGCCTTTCAGTGAATGACATGATAAAATGAATGTTGTCATTCACAACTTGTTCCACGAAAAAAAGCCCTTATATGGTTATGTAGACGGAAAAATAAAAAAAGTTTTGGCTCTTGGAAGAAGGGGTGGAATATACGAAAATGAAAAAACAGAAATTGGCCATGGCGTGAAGTGTTTAACATTGGTCAGAAAATACATGTGGGGGAGAGAAAGAGTGAGAACCTAACTGACCATAAGAGCTTACACTCTACAGAAGAGTGTGAGAGGACTCCGCTGATCATAAGAGCTTACACTTTACATAAGGCTAAAGTCACATGAGCATATAGCATCCAATGCGAGAACATCGGTTACAATATTCTAATGGCACTGGGCCCCAGCTTTGCTGTGAGTATGAGTTGAGTGTCAGTGGTGTTTGCTCTGAGTCTCTCACATCAGAAAATCGCAGCACAGGTGCAGAAGAGATGGAGAAAGTAGTTTCTCCATCTCATCCATTACCTATCTTGGCGTATATCGGACTGCACTGGGATAACAACCGAGTGCAGTCCAATCTTTCACACGCACCTACTGACTTGTATGGGTGTGAGTGAACTGAGTCTTGCTGCCAATCGCAGCATGCTGCAATTATTCTGTCATACCGAATCGGCATGAGAAAATAATGGCTGATCTGCTCTGCCCCATAGAATAACACTCGGCCGAGAGCTATCCAATAAAATATCGGATAGCACTCAGCCGTGTTATACGCTCATGTGAGCGAGGCCTAAGGCTGCCGTCACACTAGCAGTATTTGGTCAGTATTTTACCTCAGTATTTGTAAGCCAAAACCAGGAGTGGGTGATAAATGCAGAAGTGGTGACGTGTTGTGAATTCTGTGGCAGAGCTCCCTCCTGTGGTCACAAGTGGTACTTCGGCTAATTCTCTCTGGGAGCTTCCGTTTGTGGAGGAAACTGGTACTGCTGCTTCTGAGTTTCCTCCCTCAGGTGATCTGGTGAGGTCGTTAGGTGCTTCTCTACTTAACCCCACCTAATGCTTTTATTCATGCTTCCTGTCAATGTTCCAGTGTTGGACTTGTGTTTCTCTGGATCATTCCTGTGGCCTGCTGCTCTGCATAGCTAAGTGCTTCTTTGCTATTTGTTGCTATTTTTTCTGTCCAGTGTTATGTTTGCTAATGACAGGTGTTATGAAGGCAATCCAGAAACACAGTGTGCTTAGAGATCAGAGCGCACACAGTGATCTGACAAATACCCAAAAATACAAGAACGAGCTCTGAGACGTGGAAACTCTGTAGACTGCACACCTGATCCTATCCTAAACACAACTAAAAGCGGCTGTGGATTGCGCCTAACAACTACCTAGGCAACTCGGCACAGCCTAAGAAACTAGCTAGCCTGAAGATAGAAAAATAGGCCTGACTTGCCCCAGAGAAATTCCCCAAAGGAAAAGGCAGCCCCCCACATATAATGACTGTGAGTAAGATGAAAAGACAAAACGTAGGGATGAAATAGATTCAGCAAAGTGGGGCCCGATATTCTAGGACAGAGCGAGGATAGTAAAGCGAACTTTGCAGTCTACAAAAAACCCTAAAGCAAAACCACGCAAAGGGGGCAAAAAAAAACCCACCGTGCCGAACTAACGGCACGGCGGTACACCCTTTGCGTCTCAGAGCTTCCAGCAAAACAAAAGACAAGCTGGACAGAAAAAAAGCAACAAAAAAGCAAAAAGCACTTAGCTATACAGAGCAGCAGGTCACAGGAACAATCAGGAGAAGCTCAGATCCAACACTGAAACATAAGTTAAGTAATGAAGCAGTTAACGAGCTCACCAGAACACCTGAGGGAGGAAGCTCAGAAGCTGCAGTACCACTTGTGACCACAGGAGTGAATTCAGCCACAGAATTCACAACAGTCCAGCTTGTCTATTTGTTTTGCTGGAAGCTCTGGGACGCAAAGGGTGTACCTCCGTGCCGTTAGTTCGGTACAGAGTGTCTTTTTGCCCCTTTGCGTGGTTTTCTTTAGGGTTTTGTGTAGACCGCAAAGTTATCTTTCCTATCCTCGTTCTGTCTAGAATATCGGGCCTCACTTTGAATCTATTTCATCCCTACGTTTGTCTTTTCATCTTACTCACAGTCATTATATGTGGGGGGCTGCCTTTTCCTTTGGGGTATTTCTCTGAGGCAAGGTAGGCTTATTTTTTCTATCTTCAGGCTAGTTAGTTTCTCAGGCTGTGCCGAGTTGCATAGGTAGCGTTAGGCGCAATCCACGGCTGCCTCTAGTTGTGTTTGGAGAGGATCAGGGATTGCGGTCTGCAGAGTTCCCACGTCTCAGAGCTCGTTCTATTATTTTGGGTTATTGTCAGATCACTGTATGTGCTCTGACCTCCATGTCCATTGTGATACTGAATTGCCTCTCATAACAGTGACGTGTTTCTATTATACTTTTCCTCTGATTGTTCCACTCCTAGTTTTGGCTTACAAATACTGAGGTAAAATACTGACCAAAAACTGCTAGTGTGACGGCAGCCATAGAGTGAGACATTCTCTGTGTCTCTGGAGATTGAAAACGACTCTGCTATATAAACTGTGCTCCACTGGGAACATGAAATCTGTGGTGACGTGACTCCGACTATACAGGGTATGATAATCTGTAAAACATCATAGCAATGATGTACATTGTATGTGCATGTCTGTATATTGGCCACATAGCGTATTTGTGCACTGGTACATTAATTTAATACTAATTTTTGGGCTGTGTTTACAGCAGATGCTCACTATATACTGAGCAGTGAATCAAGCTTCTATGACTGCAAACCCGAGGAATAAGGGCTCATACTCATTTGCAAGAAAATCAGACGAGTGCAATCTGATAAAAAATCGGATTGCACGCTGACCAATGTTGTTCAATGAGATACGTCTCATCTGCCATTATTTTCCTCAGTTGAAATCGGACTGAGAAAAAAATAGCAGCGTGCTGCGATTTGCTGCGTATCTCGAATGAGACTCACCAATAAAAGTCAATGAATGTGAGGAAAAAAAGCACAGCACTCGTACCATGCGAGTGCTGTCCGTTTTTTATGCACCGGTGTCCTTTGAAAAGCCGGTAATTCATATGCGGCTACTGTAAAAATCACACCGACAGGTTAGAATAGAATTTTACAGAAGTAGTCAGATGAATTACCAGCTTTTATTCTATCTTTCAGTTCAATATAAATACATATATATGTGTGTTACTGACGTATCTACTATATAATTGTCTAAGGGTCACTTCTGTCTTTCTGTCTGTCCTTCTGTCTGTCATTGATATTCTTTGGTTGCGGCCTCTGTCTGTCATGGAATCCAAGTCACTGATTGGTCTCGCCAGCTGCCTGTCATGGCTGCCGCGACCAATCAGCGACGGCCACAGTCCGATTAGTCCCTCCCTACTCCCCTGCAGTCAGCGCCCGCTCCATACTCCCCGCAGTCACCACTCACACAGGGTTAATGCCAGTGGTAACGGACTGCGTTATGCCACGGGTAACTCGCTCCGTTACCGCCGCTATTAACCCTGTGTGACCAAGTTTTTACTATTGATGCTGCCTATGCAGCGTCAATAGTAAAAAGATCTAATGTTAAAAATAATTTAAAAAAAAAAATCATCATATACTCACCCTCCGGCGCCTTTCCCGCTCCTTGCGACGCACCGTTGCTAAGGATGGCTATGCTGTGAAGATACGAGATGTGCAGATACTGGAAGCCTGTGCTAGCATTTCTTCTGCAGTGTTGCTATCAGTGTGTCAATAGTGGGAGAAGAGGGTTGCATTGACAATCTAACACAATGGGCAGCACTTTGAACACATTTTATAAGTGGTCATAAACTTGTAAATAACTAATAAAAGAATAAAGATATGTTAAAACCAAGCGCACTAATGTTTTTCTTATGAAATTCTCAATAAGTTTGATGTGTCACATGGCCCTCTTCTCACTGGAAAAAATAAAGTTAAATCCAAAATGGCCGACTTCAAAATGGCCACCATGGTCACCACCATCTTGAAAAGTTTCCTCCCTCCCATATACTAATGTGCTACAAAGAGGAAGTTGATATCACCAACCACCTTCATTTTATTTAGGTGTATCCATATAAAGAGCCCACCCTATATAACGAAATCTTTTACATACTGTAACGCTCTATGTAACTTAAAGCTAGTTTACAAAACTAATAAAGCAATCCTAAATAAAATCTAGATAGATGATAGAAAGATATTAGATATATAATAGATAGATAAAAAATATTTAGATTTTGACGTTAGCATTTTTGTCACAATAAAGTAGGTTGAAACACGGGCACCAGAGCAATCAGGAAGTTGCCCAAAGCAAAGAGTTCAACGCTTTTTGACTCACATTTGTAAGCCAAAAACCAGGAGTGGGTGATAAATCCAGAAGTGGTGCATATGTTTCTATTATATTTTTCCTTTAATTGTTCCACTCCTGGTTTTGGCTTACAAATACTGAGGTAAAATACTGACCAAATACTGCTAGTGTGAACGTGGCCTTAAACACATATACAGACACACACAAAAATATAAAAATATAGCTAGAGAGACTATAGAAATATATTAAACAGAATAGATAGATATCCTGCAGATATTTAATTTCTCCCCCCCCTAAAAATTATAAACGTTCACCCTTTAGTGCCTTTCATGTGGGGTTTATTGTTGAGCTTTTTAGGCTTTTTCAACATAAGAAATAAATATAACAAATGATGTCCCCTCTATTTTTGATAACTAGCAAAGGTAAAGCAGACAGCTGTGAGTTAATATTATCAGGCATGGATATTGGGCTATTCTCAGATGAAAAATACCAGCTTTAGCCACCCCAGAAGGATAGTACTCCCATATAAATAATTTATATTAAATAATAAGTCTTTATTTAACAAAAGTATAAAAACAGTTAAAAAGATATACTGCAGAATATGACGACTGGTATATAAATAGAATACATGCATTTACGTGAAATATTCAATACATTATAATTACATTGATCCATGTGGAGAGCAGACACATGCATATATACATCACTTATATTCTCTAAAAAAGTAGTATAAAATTGCCACCTAGTGATGTTTAGCAGGTAAATATTTCAATTTAAGAGGCTATATACAGTACATGCACATGTAGCGGTGTGTTGGAAAATCTATAGTTTAGTCCATATATCAGGGAAAGTGCCAGTGCTCACATAAAGGGTATGTGCACACGTCAGAATTATTTCCTGACAAAATCCTGAGAATTCTGCCAGAAATCCGCGTCCTTTTTTCGCGCGGATTTCTCGCGGAATTTGCGCGTTTTTTCGCGCAGATTTTGCGCGGAATTTTTGCGGATTTTTTTTTTTTTTCCAGAATGTCCTTTTTGATAGGAAATCCGCAAAAAATCCGCAAAAAGATAGAGCATGTCAGTTTTTTTTTTTGCGGAAAAAAACGCTAACATATGCACAAAAAATGCGGAATGCATTCTAAAAGATAGGATGCATAATGTTAGCGTTTTTTAACCGGATTTATAGCGTTTTTATAGCGAAATTCCGCAAAGAAAACGCTAAAAATCCTGACGTGTGCACATACCCAAAGAGTATAAAGTGCAAATGCATATCAGTGAGCTTCCTTTCTGAAGAAGCGATTAGCGAAATGTGGTTCTATGGGGTGAACATGGGGATTCTATGGGGTGAACATGGAGATTCTATGGGGTGAACATGGGGATTCTATGGGGTGAACATGGGGATTCTATGGCATGAACATGGGGATTCTATAGGGGTGAACAAGGGGATTCTATGGGGTGGACATGGGGATTCTATGGGGGTGAACATGTGGATTCTATGGGGTGAACATGGGGATTCTATGGGGTGAACATGGAGATTCTATGGGGTGGACATGGGGATTCTATGGGGTGAACATAGGGATTCTATGGCATGAACATGGGGATTCTATGGGGTGAACATGGGGATTCTATGGGGGTGAACATGGGGATTCTATGGGGGTGAACATGGGGATTCTATGGGGGTGAACATGGGGATTCTATGGGGGTGAACATGGGGATTCTATGGGGGTGAACATGGGGATTCTATGGGGTGAACATGGGGATTCTATGGGGGTGAACATGGGGATTCTATGGGGGTGAACATGGGGATTCTATGGGGGTGAACATGGGGATTCTATGGGGGTGAACATGGGGATTCTATGGGGTGAACATGGGGATTCTATGGGGGTGAACATGGGGATTCTATGGGGTGAACATGGGGATTCTATAGGGATAAACATGGGGATTCTATGGGGGTGTCATGCTGCACACGGGGAGGCTATGAGGGTGTCATGCTGCACACAGGGAGGCTATGGGAGTGTCATGCTGCACACGGGGAGGCTATGGGGGCAGGTTGGACTGGCCCACCAGAGAACCAGAGAATCCTCCGGTGGGCCCTGGCTTCTCCTTAAGGAGAGTTCATAGCGCAAATCTTGCAGCTGCTATGGGGACTTTGGGGGAGAAAGGTGGGCCCTCAGAATAAAATCCTCTGGTGGGCCCAATGTTCTTCAGTCTGACACTGTAATAATGGTGGTGTCATGCTGCATACATGAAGGCTATGGAGGTGTCATGCTGCACACGGGGAGGCTATGGGGGTGTCATGCAGCACATGGGGAGGCTATGGGGGTGACATGCTGCACACGGGGAGGCTATGAGGGTGTCATGCTGCACACGGGGAGACTATGGGGGTGTCATGCTGTACATGGGGAGGCTATGCGGGTATATAGGGAGGCTGTGTAGGGCTCATGCCGTATATGAGGAAGCTTTGTGGGACTCATGCTGTATATAGGGAGGCTGTGTGAGGCTCATGCCGTATATAAGGAGGCAGTGTGGGGCTCATGCTGTATATAGGGAGGCTGTGTGGGGCTCATGCTGTATATAGGGAGGCTGTGTGGGCTCATGATGTATATAGGGAGGCTGTGTGGGGCTCATGCAATGTATGTAGGGAGGCTGTGTGGGGCTCATGCTGTATATAGGGAGGCTGTGTGGGGCTCATGCCGTATATAAGGAGGCAGTGTGGGGCTCATGCCGTATATAGGGAGGCTGTGTGGGGCTCATGCTGTATATAGGGAGGCTGTGTGGGGCTCATGCTGTATATAGGGAGGCTGTGTGGGCTCATGGTGTATATAGGGAGGCTGTGTGGGCTCATGATGTATATAGGGAGGCTGTGTGGGGCTCATGCTGTATATAGGGAGGCTGTGTGGGGCTCATGCTGTATATAGGGAGGCTGTGTGGGCTCATGGTGTATATAGGGAGGCTGTGTGGGCTCATGCTGTATATAGGGAGGCTGTGTGGGGCTCATGCTGTATATAGGGAGGCTGTGTGGGGCTCATGCTGTATATAGGGAGGCTGTGTGGGGCTCATGCTGTATATAGGGAGGCTGTGTGGGCTCATGGTGTATATAGGGAGGCTGTGTGGGCTCATGATGTATATAGGGAGGCTGTGTGGGCTCATGATGTATATAGGGAGGCTGTGTGGGGCTCATGCAATGTATGTAGGGAGGCTGTGTGGGGCTCATGCAGTATATAGGGAGGCTGTGTGGGGTTCATGCCGTATATAAGGAGGCTGTGTGGGGCTCATGCCGTATATAGGGAGGCTGTGTGGGGCTCATGCCGTATATAAGGAGGCAGTGTGGGGCTCATGCCGTATATAGGGAGGCTGTGTGGGGCTCATGCTGTATATAGGGAGGCTGTGTGGGGCTCATGCTGTATATAGGGAGGCTGTGTGGGGCTCATGCTGTATATAGGGAGGCTGTGTGGGCTCATGGTGTATATAGGGAGGCTGTGTGGGCTCATGATGTATATAGGGAGGCTGTGTGGGCTCATGATGTATATAGGGAGGCTGTGTGGGGCTCATGCAATGTATGTAGGGAGGCTGTGTGGGGCTCATGCAGTATATAGGGAGGCTGTGTGGGGTTCATGCCGTATATAAGGAGGCTGTGTGGGGCTCATGCCGTATATAGGGAGGCTGTGTGGGGCTCATGCCGTATATAAGGAGGCTGTGTGGGGCTCATGCCGTATATAGGGAGGCTGTGTGGGGCTCATGCAATGTATGTAGGGAGGCTGTGTGGGGCTCATACAGTATATAGGGAGGCTGTGGGGCTCATGCTGTATATAAGGGGCTGTGGGGGGTTCAAAGATATATAGGGGGTGTCCGCATACTTAATTATGCTAAATATTAAGTGATACAATTAATATTAATAAACTAATATTGAGTAGAATTAATTTCAAGCTATTAGTTCGGCCTTGGGAAAATTAATTGCCCACCCCTGGACTAAACCATAGATTGAAATTTATACCTCTTAAACACCACTAGGTGGCATTATTGTACTACTTTTTAGAGAACATAAGTGATGAATGATGTATATATGCAACTGTCTGCTCTCCACATGGATCTATGCAATTACTAAAACAGTAATAAAAATTAAAAACACACACGCAGAAAAAAATACTTTATTTGAATAAAAGACTCCTACACACTATCCCTCGTTCACCGATTTATTGAAAAAGAAAAAAAACGTGCAGGTCGCTGTAATCCACCAAATACAGTGTAATCCAGAAATGGATGCCAGAAAAACATAATAACACAGAAATAAAAACATGAGGCAGTCCTCAGTTATTAGAAAAATTGTTCCCACGAAGTTCCGATGTATTCCACATTCCCCGAATCTCAGCAGCATTGCTGGCTCCCACTTTGCTCAGTGAGACCTGGCGGCTCTGATGAACCTTATCTCTACTAACTAACCTCTGTGCTTGATGGCAACTGTGATTTTTGTCAAAAATCACTGCTGTCATCAACCCCAACTACCATGACACCGATTACCTCCTCCCCAGGGCAATCGGGAAGAGTCAGGCAAAGCGCCAGAATTGGCTGCGAGCTTATATTTTTAGGCTGGGAAGGGCCCAATAACCATGGACCTTCCAAACCTAATAATATCCGGCCCGCAGCTGTCTGCTTTACTTTTGCTGGTTTTCAAACATAGGGGGGCCCACATCGTTGGGTTCAATAAGGTGATAAACCCTTTAGTGCCACATGAAAGACACTAAAGGGTGCACGTTTATTATATGTAGGGGGCTTGTGACATTATATGTCTACAGGACATCTATGTATCTTATCTATCTTCTATCTATCTATCTATCTGTCTATCTTATCATCTATCTATCTATCTATCTGTCTATCTTCTATCTATCTATTATCTATCTATCTATCTATCTGTATCTCTCTATCTATCCCTTTAATATCCCTTTAATATAAATTTTCGGGGAATTGTTCATAATCTGGTCATGCACAAAAATGTTTCTTCACAACCAGTAAATGTTCTCTCGCTGTGCTTTTACTAGTCACGTAATTAAAATATTTTACCTCTCTCAGGCTATGTGCACACGTCCGGAAAGTATGCAGAAATGTCCTGAGAAAATCCTGAGGTTTTCCGCAGGAATTCTGCACGCGTTTTTGTTGCTTTTTTATCACGTTTTTATCGTGTTTTTTGTGCGGATTTTTCGCGTTTTTTTCTTGAGATTCCCAATGCAATATTATAGTGGGAAATCCGCTTAAAATCCGCAAAATTAATGAACATGCTGCGTATTTTTCCACATGCGTTTTTTTTTGCGGAAAAAAATGCAACATGTGCACAAAAATTGCAGAAACCATTAAAATTATGGGATGCTTAATGTATGTGTTTAAGTGTTTTGCGGCAGAAAGCTGCCAAAAAAACGTGCAAAAAACGCAAATAATCCGGAACGTGTGCACATACCCTCATATTTTTGTTTTTTTTGACTCAGTGGTCAGTTTTTTCTGTCTGTGCTTTCAGATTTTTCACTTTGAAGAGATACTCTCTATATGAAGGCTCTTTTTGCTGGACGAGTTTTAGTATTTGAATTAATTTTATTTTATAAATATAAAGATGGCACGACGTTCCTCCGTGCAATATAAACCTGCGGTGAGTACATGTAATTCACTCATTGTTTATTTGAGTTTTGGCATTCACTGTATGGTAGAAATGACTAATCAACATGATCCTCCCGGTAAATGCGATTACGATGATAATAAACTTTTATCGTTTTTTTCTGCAAAAAGAAAAAAAAATTACTTTGTGATGCCATTTTTTGAGACCTGTAACATTTTCTATTTTCCTTTCATCAAGCTGCATGAGGACTTATTTTTTTTATACTGAGCTGATTTTTTTAATCAATTTAGAGAACATACAGTATTGTACAGTAGAAAAAGAAATCATGGTCTCCTAGGAAGCTTGGCCCATGGTAGCAACAGAGACTTCAAATAAAAAGGTTTAATGCTTGTAACATAAATACAGATGCAGTAATCCTTTAATTGAAATACATCACAATTAGCGATGAATGATTATACTCGTTACTCGAGATTTCCTGAGCATGCTTGGGTGGTCTCTGAGTATTTCGGCGTGCTTGGAGATTTAGTTTATGTCTACGCAGCTGCATGATTTGCGGCTGCTAGACAGCTTGAATACATGTGGGGATTCCCTAACAAACAGGCAACCCCCACATGTATTCAAGCTGTCGACAGCCACAAATCATGCAGCTGTGTCGACATAAATCTCCGAGCACGCCAAAATACTCGGAGACCACCTGAGCATGCTCAGAAAATCTCGAGTAACGAGTATACTCGCTCATCACTAATCGCAATACTGTAATAGCACTGACATATTGCATGTTATCTAACAAGTTGTGGATTGCTACATGTCAAGATCAGAACTAATAACCATGAATACACTACCGTTCAAAAGTTTAGGGTCACTTCGAAATTTCCTTATTTTTTTTAAAGGGAACTTGTCACCCCCAAAATCGAAGGTGAGCTAAGCCCACAGGCATCAGGGGCTTATCTACAGCATTCTGGAATGCTGTAGATAAGCCCCCGATGTAACCTGAAAGATGAGAACAAGAGGTTAGATTATACTCACCTGGGCGGGCGGTCTGATCGGATGGGCATCACGGTTTGGGGCCTCCCATCTTCACAGGATGATGTCCTCTTCTTGTCTTCACGCTGCGGCTCTGGCGCAGGCGTACTTTGTCTGCCCTGTTGAGGGCAGAGCAAAGTACTGCAGTGCGCAGGCGCTGGGCCTCTCTGACCTTACCCGGCGCCTGCGCACTGCAGAACTTTGCTCTGCCCTCAACAGGGCAGATAAAGTACGCCTGCGCCAGAACCGCAGCATGAGGACAAGAAGAGGACATCATTGTAAGAAGATGAGAGGCCCCGCACAGGACTGCGACTCCCATCGGACCAGACCGCAGCGGGACCGCCCTTGGGTGAGTGTAATATAACCTCTTTTTCTCATCTTTCAGGATACATCGGGGGCTTATCTATACAGCATTCCAGAATGCTGTAGATAAGTCCCTGATGCTGGTGGGCTTAGCTCACCTTCGATTTTTTTGGGGGTGACAAGTTCCCTTTAAAGTAAAGCACAGTTTTTTCCAATGAAGCTAAGATTAAATGATTCAGAAATACACTCTATTTATTGTTAATGTGGTAAATGACTATTCTAGCTGCAAATGTCTGGTTTGCACTGCAATATCTTCATAGGTATATAGAGGCCCATTTCCAACAACCATCACTATAATGTTCTTATGGTACTTTGTGTTTGCAAACTGAGCAAGAAGGCTAATGGATGGTTAGAATACCCTTGAAAACCCTTGTGCAAGTATGTTAGCACAGCTGAAAACAGTTTGGCTGATTAGAGAACCTATAAACCTGACCTTCCTTTGAGCTAGTTGAGAATCTGGAGCATTACATTTGTTGTTTCCATTAAACTCTCAAAATGGCCAGAAAAAAAGAGCTTTCATGTGAAACTCAACAGTTTATTCTTGTTCTTAGAAATGAAGGCTATTCCATGCGAGAATTTGCCAAAAACTGAAGATTTCCTACGACAGTGTGTACTACTCACTTCAGAGGAGAGCACAAACAGGCTCTAACCAGAGTAGAAAGAGAAGTGGGAGGCCCCGCTGCACAACTGAGCAACAAGACAAGTACATTAGAGTCTGTAGTTTGAATAATCGATGCCTCACAGGTCCTCATCTGGCAGCTTAATTAAATATTACATGCAAAACGCCAGTGTCAACGTCTACAGTGAAGAGGCAACTCCGAGGTGCTGGCCGTCAGGGCAGAGTGGCAAAGAAAAAGCGATGTCTGAGACTGGCTAATAAAAGGAAAAGATTAATATGAGCAAAAGAACACAGACATTGGACAGAGGAAGATTGGGAAAAAAGTGTTATGGACAGACGAATCCGAGTTTGAAGTGTTTGGATCACACAGAAGAACATTTGTGAGATGCAGAACAACTGAAGAGATGCTGGAAGAGTGCTTGATGCCATCTGTCAAGCATGGTGGAGGTAATGTGATGGTCTGGGGTTGCTTTGGTGCTGGTAAAGTGGGAGATTTGTACAAGGTAAAAGGGATATTGAATATGGAAGGCTATCACTCCATTTTGTAACGCCATGCCATACCCTGTGGACAGCACTTCATCCTACAACAGGACAATGACCCAAAGCACACCTCCAAATTATGCAAGAACTATTTAGAACTTTCTGACATCAGACGTACTGTTCCATCCATGTGATCTGGGCCAATTTGACCATGGACAAAATAGTACATCTGAGCGATCGGCCGAGCTCACAGGGAAGTGCGGGTGATCACTGCCGGGTGTCAGCTGATTCTGACAGCTGACACTCAGCACTAGGTACCAGGAGCAGTCACAGACCGCTCCCGTCACTTTAACACCCGAAATACTGCGATCGAACACGATCGCAGCATTTCGGAGGCTGGTGCAGGCTGACAGCCCCTCTGTCTTTGGATCGGAGACCCCACAGCGTGATGTGGGGTCCCGATCGTTGCCATGGCGAGTGGATATCGTCATGACGAAATCCGGGTCACCAGAGCAAGGAAACTTGTTGGTCATGCGCGTGCATGATCAGCAAGTCTCCTGGTCACTGCAGTGCTGACAGCTTTCATAGCATGCAGATGCAGCTTCATCATTAGCCTGCAAAAAATGGTTGTCCCATAGTGGAACAAAGTAAAAAAGTTGGAATTTTTTTTTTTTAAATCATTGTAAATATATATACTGTGTATGTGTGTGTGTGTATATATATATATATATATATATATATATATATATATATATATATATAACACAAAAATAATTATACAAAATCAATATATATTCTACACATATTTGTTATCACCGCGTCTGCAACGACCCAACCTGTAAAGCTGAGCCACTTGTTAACCCCTTTAGTGAACACCATCAAAAATAAAAATAAAACACAAGGCAAAAAAAATGCTTTATCATGCCACCGAACAAAAAGTGGAGTAGCACGCAATCAAAAAGATGGTATAAATAAACATGGTACCAATGAAAACGTCATCTTGTCCAGCAAAAAACAAGCCACCGTGCAGCTCCATCAGCGGAAAAATAAAAAAGTTATAGCTCTCAGAATAAAGTGATGCAAAAATAATTATTTTTTCTATAAAATAGTTTTTATTGCATAAAAGCACCAAAACATTAAAAAAATGAGGAATCGCTGTAATCGGACTGACCCGAAGAATAGAACTGTCTTATCAATTTTACTACACACGGAACGGTATAAACACCTCCCAAAAGAAATTCCTGAATTGCTGGTTTTTGGTCATTCTGCCTCCCAAAAATCGGAATAGAAAGCGATCAAAAAATATCATGTGCCCAAAAATGGTACCAATAAAAACGTCAACTGAGTGCTCAGTGAACCGTTTAAAGATCGCTTATCGGCGCCTGCATGATGAACAGGCCGCACATAGTATTGATCTTTCGGCCGATGGGGGAGATGGAAGCTCCCTCTTTGATCTCTGATGAATCCTTGACTGTGCTAATGGGGAAACGTGCCAGGAAAATGACAGCTTATGGCTGAAAAGTACTTTTTATCACACTTTGGTGTCATCTGAATTTGGCACTACTATGTATGTATGCCTAGGGAATATTATGGCCGATAAGTACCTCTGAATTATTTTGTTGGCATTTGACAGCATATGTGGAAATATGATTATCTGACTGATTTATTTGCCAAAAATTTCTGTGTGTTAGGGCCCCTTTCCACTTGCGAGGAAAACGGACGAGTGCAATCCGATAAAAAATCGGATTGCAGTCGGACCAATGTTAATCAATAGGTGACATTCCATTTGCGATTTTTTTTTTTTTTTTTTTTTTTTCTCAGCCGAAATCGGACTGAGAAAAATCTGTGTCGGCTGAGAAAAAAATCGCAGCATGCTGCGTATTGCTGCGATTCTCGGACGAGACTCGCCAATGCAAGTCAATGGGTGCGAGAAAAAAAACGCACAGCACTCGCACCATGCGAGTGCTGTCCGATTTTTACACACCCGTGTCCTTAGAAAAGCCGGCAATTCAGCGTAGAGTACAGTAAAATCACACTGACAGGTTAGATTAGAGTAGATATATACACATAGAATAGGTATATATACATATATATATGTCAGGGAGACATATATATTTAATGCAGCGTGAGATAGCTTTAAAGCTGGTAATTCAATTACCGGCTTTTGCTTTCTCCTTCACAAACCCGACATAATATGACTATGAGACATGGTTTACATACAGTAAACCATCTCATATCCCCATTTTTTTTGCATATTCCACACTACTAATGTTAGTAGTGTGTATATGCAAAATTTGGCCGTTCTAGCTAGTAAAATAAGGGGTTAAATGGCGGAAAAAATTGGTGTGGGCTCCCGCACAATTTTCTCCGCCAGAGTAGTAAAGCCAGTGACTGGGGGCAGATATTAATAGCCTGGAGAGGGTCCATGGTTATTGCCCCCCCCCCCCCCTGGCTAAAAACATCTGCCCCCAGCCACCCCAGAACAGGCACATCTGGAAGATGCGCCTATTCTGACACTTGGCCACTCTCTTCCCATTCCCGTGTAGCAGTGGGATATGGGGTAATGAAGGGTTAACGACACCTTGCTATTGTAAGGTGACATTAAGCCTAATTAATAATGGAGAGGCATAAATTATGACACCTATCCATTATTAATCCAATACTAGTAAAGGGTTAAAAAAAAACACACACACATTATTAAAAATTAATTTATTGAAAAAATCACAAAGGTTGTTGTATTAATTTATTCTACTCTCAATCCACTCACTGAAGACCCTCGATCTGTAACAAAAAAAAAATAATAAACCAACAATATACATACCATCCGATGATCTGGCACGTCCAACGATGTAGATCCATCTGAAGGGAGTTAAAATATTGTGGGAACTTTCCTAGAAAGCTCCCAGGCTCGAGTTCATAAGAGGCGCCCTCTGCTGGTTGTCCTCATATGAACTCGAGCCAAGGAGCTTTCTAGGAAAGTTCCCACGATCTAGGAACAGCCAGCAGAGGGCGCCTCACCGCAAATGAAGCTAAATATAGGTCATTGACCTATATTTAGATTCATTCGCCGGGGTTTTGCAGAAATGAGCATCCTGCATTAGCGGAGCTCGTGTCTGCAAAATATTTTAACCCCTTCAGATGGATCTACATCGTTGGACGTGACAGATCCTCGGAAGGTATATATATTGTTGTTTTTTTTTTTTTTTATTTACAGATCGAGGGTCTTCAGTGAGTGGATTGAGAGTCGAATAAATTAATACAACAGCCTTTGTGATTTTTTTTCAATAAATTAATTTTTAATAATGTGTTTGTGTATTTTTTTAACCCTTTACTAGTATTGGATTAATAATGGATAGGTGTCAGAATTGACACCTCTCCATTATTAATTTGGCTTAATGTCACCTTACAATAGCAAGGTGGCATTAACCCTTCATTACCCCATATCCCACCGCTACACGGGAATGGGAAGAGAGTGGCCAAGTGCCAGATTAGGCGCATCTTCCAGATTTAACCCTTTAATTTACTAGCTAGAACGGCCAAATTTTGCACATACACACTACTAACATTAGTAGTGTGGAATATGCAAAAAAAATGGTGATATGAGATGGTTTACTGTATGTAAACCATCTCTCATATCATGTCGGGTTTAGGAAGGAGAAAGCAAAAGCCCCGGCTTTCTGCTATCTCGCACTGTATGAAGTAATAATATATATATATATACATATATGTGTCTCCCTGATAGATATATATATATATATATCTATTATATAGAGAGAGAGAGAGAGACAGTATATATGTTTGTTTGTTTTTTTAACACATGGATCCCTTGTATAGCCGTATGTCGGTTTTGCAAGCCTGCGATAAAAACACGCAGTACGGATGCCATACGGATTACATACGGAGGATGCCATGCGCAAAAAACGGTGACACACCCTGCCTACGGAGGAGCTACGGACCACTATTTTCGGGACTTTTCAGCGTATTACGGCCGTAATATACGGACCGTATTTTCATACGCTGTGTGTGACGCCGGCCTTACTATTATGATATCCCTATGGATCTATGCTTATTATGAGCTTTTGGAGAAACTTGGGCTTTGGAATTTGGAGGTAATGTGTATTGGTCACTTTGATATTGATCTTTGTATATCTTGGTTTTGAACCTATTTGTGGTCTGCTAATATCCTGACACCCCTCCCCCTCTTTGTCATATGGTTGCTGAATGCACTACAGGAATATATTATCACTAGCTCTTACATTTCTTTTGTATAGTGGTCTGGATATTTATAAAAAATTATGCATATTAGTGTATTTGTATGGCCTCAATAATGTGGTTATTAAACCTTTTCATGTGTCTAGCTGCCTATACTTTTTTGAGGCACACTTTTGGGAATTCAAAGATTAACATATTCTGCATGCTAGTGTGGGCTCTGGCTCTACCTCACAATAGCCGTTTACAGCACAACAGCACTTTAACCCCTTTACCCCCAAGGGTGGTTTGCACGTTAATGACCGGGCCAAGTTTTAAAATTCTGACCACTGTCCCTTTATGATGTTATAACTCTGGAATGCTTCAACGGATCCCGGTGATTCTGACATTATTTTCTCGTGACATATTGTACTTCATGCTAGTGGTAAAATCTCTTTGATATTATCTGCGTTTCACAATTTTCCAACTTTGAATTTTCATGCCCTTAAATCACAGAGATATGTCACATAAAATACTTAATAAGTAACATTTCTCACATGTCTACTTTACATCAGCACAATTTTGGAACCAAATTTTTTTTTTGTTAGGGAGCTATAAGGGTTAAAAGTGGACCAGCAATTTCTCATTTTTATAACACCATTTTCTTTAGGGACCACATCACATTTGAAGTCACTTTGAGGGGTCTATATGATAGAAAATACCCAAGTGTGACACAATTCTAAAAACTGCACCCCTCAAGGTGCTCAAAGCCACATTCAAGAAGTTTATTAACCCTTCAGATGTTTCACAGGAATTTTTGGAATGTTTAAAAAAAAAATGAACATTTCACTTTTTTCACAAAAAATTTAGTTCAGATCCAATGTGTTTTATTTTACCAAGGGTAACAGGAGAAATTGGACCCCAAAAGTTGTTGTACAATATGTACTGAGTACGCCGATACCTCATATGTGGGGGTAAACCACAGTTTAGGCGCATGACAGAGCTTGGAAGCGAAGGAGCGCCATTTGACTTTTCAATGCAAAATTAGCTGGAATTGAGATTGGAAGCCATGTCGTGTTTGGAGAGCCCCTGATGTACCTAAACAGTGGAAACCAGCCCACAAGTGACACCATTTTGGAAAGTAGACCCCCTAAGGAACTTATCTAGATATGTGGTGAGCACTTTGAACCCACAAGTGCTTCACAGAAGTTTATAATGTAGAGTCGTAAAAATAAAAAATCTTATTTTTTTCACAAAAATTATTTTTTGCCCCCAATTTTTTTTTTTCCCATGGGTAACAGGAGAAATTGGAGCCCAAAAGTTGTTCTTCGGGTCAGTACGATTACAGCGATATCTCATTGATAGCATTTTTTTATGTTTTGGCACTTTTATACAATAAAAACTATTTTATAGAAAAAATAATTATTTTTGCATCGCTTTATTCTGAGGGCTATAACTTTTTTATTTTTTCACTGATGATGCTGTATCGTGGCTCATTTTTTGTGGGACAAGATGACGTTTTCGGCGGTACAATGTTTATTTATATCCGTTTTTTTGATCGCGTGTTATTCCACCTTTTGTTCGGCGGTATGATGATAAAGCATTGTTTTTTGCCTATTTTTTTTTTTTTTGCAATGCACTGTGTCAGATCAGCAATCTGATAGGCACTGCAGGAGGCTTCCCGGCGCCTGCTTTGAGCAGGCGCTTGCAAGCCACCTCCCTACAGGACCTGGAAGGCCCCCCGTGGCTATCTTGGATCTGGGCCTGCAGGGAGGAGGACGGAGGAGATGCTCGGAGCAACGCGATCACATTGCATTGCTCCGAGAGTCTCCGGGAAGCACGCAGGGAGCCTCCTCCCTGCGCGATGCTTCCCCATGCCGCTGGAACGCTGCGATCACATAGTGCCAAATGTCAGCTGCGATAGTCAGTTGTCACCCGGCCGCAATCAGCCACGCTCCCCCCATGAGCGCGGCTGATCGCGTTAGACGTACTATCCCGTTGGTGGTCATACAGGCCCATACCACCTCGACGGGATAGTACATCTAATGTCAGAAAGGGGCTAATACTATGAGATAAAAATGGTCTCATAGGAAACTAGATTTCTTGTCTCCCCATTAGGGGTATTCTGTTTTCGGTCTGTTTTTGTGTGTGTGTGTTTTTTTGTGTCTCACCTTTTGATATGTTTAGAGTGATCTAGGGTATTCAGTGCTACCTACATTGAGCGGGGGCGCCATATCGTCTACAACTAGGGTGCCATCGTCTACTGGGCAGGCAGGGCTTCTCTCAGGGCCTTGTAGGATAAGATTAGCCCCCTCTCTGAATATCTCTGGTTATTAGACCTTTTTGTGAACACTGTATATTTGGTGGTTCCTGACTGATCCTAGCACCTTTTTAATATTTAGTATTTTTAATATTGCAATAAAAGTTAATTTTTAGGGGTTTTGTATTCCTTTTGGTTTGTTTTCCTAATATCGAGACCCCATATATTTTTCCTTTAGGTTTTGTTCTCCACAACTATCACTGCAGCCCTCCACCAGTAGGGCCCAACGGAGGCCTCTCTTCAGTGCAAGACATATGAAAGTCCGCATAGAGTTTGCTAAAAAACATATGAAGGACTCCCAGACTATGAAAAATACCATTCTCTGATCTGGTGAGATGAAAATAGACCTTTTGGTGATAATTTTAAGCAGTATGTGTGGAGAAAACCAGGCACTGCTCATCACCTGCCAAATACAATCCAAACAATGAAACATGGTGGTGGTGGCAGCATCATGTTATGGGGTTGTTTTACAGCTGCAGGGACAGGATGACTGGTTGTCATTGAAGGAAACATGAATGCGGCCAAGAGATATCCTGGATGAAAACCTCTTCCAGAGTTCTCTGGACCTCAGACTTGGCCGAAGGTTCACCATTCAACAAGACAATGACCCTAAGCACACTGCTAAAATAATAAAGGAGTGGCTTCAGAACAACTCTGTGACCATTCTTGACTGGCCCAACCAGAGCCCTGACCTAAACCCAATTGAGCATTTCTGGAGAGGCCTGAAAATGGCTGTCCACCAACGTTCACCATCCAACCTGATGGAACTGGAGAGGATCTACAAGGAAAAATGGCAGAGGATCCCCAAATCCAGGTGTCAAAAACTTGTTGCATCATTCCCAAGAAGACTCATGGCTGTACTAGCTTAAAAGGGTGCTTCTACTCAATATTGAACAAAGGGTCTGAATACTTATGACCATTAGATATTTCAGTTTTCCTTTTTTAATAAATTTGCAAAAAATTCTACATTTCTGGGGTCTTTTTCAGTCAAGATGGGGTGCAGAGTGTACATTAATGAGAAAAAAATGAACTTTTTTGAATTTACCAAATGGCTGTAATGAAACAAAGAGTGAAAATTTTAAAGGGGTCTGAATACTTTCTGTACCCACTGTATGATGCTCCAGTGTAAGATGTGCCCATATATAATGCTCCAGTGTATAATGGACCCTATATATGATGCTCCAGTGTATGATGGGCCCCATATATGATGATCCAGTGTATAATGGGTCCCATCTATAATGATCCATATATGATGGGCCCCCATATATGATTCTCCAGTGTATGATGGACACCATATATGATGCTTCAGTGTATGATGGTCCCAATATGTAATGCTCCAAACAACTAAATATTAAAAAATGAAATACTCACATCTCTTCACTGCCCACTGCTCTGCTCCAGACTCCTCAGCATCTTCCGGCTCTCTGCACTGTGACTGTTCAGGCAGAGGGCGCACAGACGGGGAAGATGCTGAAGTGGTGGACAGGGGAGAGGTAAGTATTGCAAGTGCCAGGGCCCTGAGCGCCACTCACGGGCACTGGCACAGGCACCAGGCCCCCATAGCACGCCAGTGTTCCTGATGGTGAGTGGGCCCCCACCTGATCAGGGCACTGGCATTTTCCTGGGTGCTGACGCTGGCCCTGTTCAGTATTATTCACTATTTAGGTAAGTCTAATCTCTAAAACTTTACGAAGCAGCCTACACCACTCCCATGTGTCTTTTACTGTCTAATTACATTGTTGCCTGAAATTCACTTACTTTAACTTATAATACTAATTTGCAAGTGTAGATGAGTGATACTAAGGTGAATTGCAGCAACTAAGTATTCGGCTTCAGCCGCTGTCCAGCCCGCACTGGAAGTGAGTGGAGTGGAGGGTGAGCATGCACAGTAGCATGCACTCATGGTCAATTCACTATCCTGGCTTCTGTCCCAGGCAAAAAGGTTTGTTGAAAGGCTGAGTGCAGGGTAGCCAATCAACAAGCTTTGCAGCTGTGGCCCTTCCCTCAGTTATTAGCATAGGTTGCTAATGACGAAGGAGAAGGTGCACAGCTGAATACGCCAAAAATTTTTCATCCTTAGTAGCAATGTATCAAAGTTTAATGAAATGTGGTTTTATGTTTGCTGTTTAGACCTCCCACAAGTTAAGTCACTGTTGTCAGAAAAAATGGTGTCTTCAAATTGCAGTATTAGAGGAATGTGGTTAATTTCGGGGACAGCAGGCAGTATTACTGGTTCTAAGCTGCAGTCATTTCAGCAGGTGTTGGCCAGGTTGTATTTCCTGCACTATACAAAATTGCTATCAACATGTACCAGTGCTACCATCACTGCCAACAAAGTACTTCTGGGAAAAAGTGAGAATCCCGACAAGGCAACAATATCACATGATAAGATAAATAAATAGTCTTTTTCATCAATGGTAGAGTCTCGAGAAGAATGCTAAACGAGGAACCAAATCACAAAAATTCAAGGAGAAGGTAATTGTTAATAAACTTAATTGAAAGTAGGCTCATCGCCGGAGTCAACATCAAAGGGAGAGATATGACATGCGCAATACATGTACGGCGCATGTCGTGAAGGGGTTAACTATTTAGTTTCCTTCATCACAGCTATGGATCAAGTGATACAGCTGAAACCAAATAGCATAACCTATGTCAAGGGCAGTGATCTGTAGCTGAGACTTTATTCAATTGTGCATCCGAATTGATTATAGACTAACTGAACAAAAAAAAGGAAAGACTGCGGACCATCTCATTTGTAATGTGGAAAAGAGCAATCGCAATCTTCTCATTCTATCATTCCCATACAGGTCATAATTGGGGCCAAAAATACAATGCTCTGCCATGTTAGATTCTGAAGCAGGAGGGAATTTCATGGACTTACAGTTCACACTTGGTAATAACATTGCAAGTAGGACTAAATCAATGCCAATCGATATGGAAACTTTGGATGGATCACCTTTATTATCTAGACCTGTTGCTAACTAGACAATTGAACTTGAAATCTGTATTGAACCAAATCATCATAAAGCAGTTAGTTTTCATCTTATTTCATCTCCAAAATTTCCAGTTATCCTAGGAATTCCCTGGTTTTCAATCCATAATCGGTCTATCTGTCTGGGCATCGAGGACCATTACCTTTCCCTCTGAGTACTGAAAAAACAACTGCCATGCTAATGTATCTGTTCACAAACAAATTCAAATATCTGAGATTTCTCAAAAGAATGATGATAAACTTCCACCTCAGTACCAGCAGTTCAGTGGGGTCTTCATTAAGAAGAAAGCCGATCAACTGCCTCCTCATCGTTCTTACGACTGTCCCATTGAATTACTTCCTGGAGCATCCATTCTGTTTGGGCGAATTTATAATCTTTCCGAGCCAGAATTGAAAGTGCTAAAAGAATATCTAGCTGAAGCACCCTTAGTTTTTGTAGAAAAGAAGGACTCAACCCTGCGGACATTTATTGATTATAGAGAAATAAATAACACACACTCCCCTTAACTCCTGAGTTGCTGGAGAGACTGCATTCTGTCAGAATTTTTACAAAACTCAATTTAAAAGTGGCTTATCTCATACAAATTAACCCAGGAGATGAGTGGAAAACTGTTTTAAGAACAAGATACGGATATTTTGAATATCTGATTATGCCAATCAGCCTTAGTAATGCCCCTGCCACCCTTCAGCACTTCATTGTTTTTCGAGATTTCTTGAATCGATTTGTTGTTGGGTCCCACTAAAATCAGAGTGGTAGTTGACTAGCCTACCCCAAAAAAATTTAAAAGACGTTCAGCAATTTATAGGATTTGCAAATTTCTACAAACATTCATTAAAAACTTTTCAAAACTCATTTTACCAATTACTTTACTCACAAAGAAAACCAAAATGTTTTTTTTTGGTCTCCAGAGGCACAAGTGGCTTTCAAAAACTAAAGAAACTTTTTACTTCTGCACCATTACTAGTCCATTCAAATCCTGAACCACCATTTCTTGTCGAAGTAGATGCCTCAGAGCCTGCGGTGGGAGCTATGTTGTCACAGCGAGTTGGAGACAAAATGCAGCTTCATCCATGTTAATTCCGTTCTCAGACCATGTCATCTGCAGAAAAGAACTATGACATTGGAAATAAATAACCTTTAGCTATTAAAGTCACCTTTTCTGAATGGAGACATCTTTTGGAAGGGGCCAATCGCCGGGTGGCTGTTTTTACTGACCACAAAAATTTAGAATATATCCATACAACTAAGAGGTTGTATGCAATACAAGCCTTATTTTTTTTCCAGGTTTTAATTTTATAATTTCTTATCGGCCTGGTTGAAGAAATGGCAACGCTAAGGCTGCCGTCACACTAGCAGTATTTGGTCAGTATTTTACATCACTATTTTTAAGCCAAAACCAGGAGTGGGTGATAAATGCAGAAGTGGTGCATATGTTTCTATTATACTTTTCCTCTAATTGTTCCATTCCTGGTTTTGGCTTACAAATACTGATGTAAAATACTGACCAAATACTGCTAGGGTGACGGCAGCCTTTTACTCTGTCCAGGATATTTACTGAACCTGGACCTCAGGAGAGGTCTAACACTGACTGAACCATTCTACATGCACATTTTTTTTTTAGGAATACTGGACTCCAAAGAATTTTTAACAAAAATTAAAGATGGATACCAAATTGACTTTTTTCTTAACTATCCTTAAAAAGACATTGATATTTCTTTTAAGGAGGAGTTTTTGAATGCAGAACCACCAAATATATGTCTCCGAATCTGCCCAACTTGATAGTCCTCAAACTTGTCCATGATTCTAAAGTTGTAGGACACCCAGGAGTCATGAAAATGCAAGAACTACTGATTCATTCTTTTTGATGCCTAATTGTAGGAAGGATGTGAGAAAATATGTTTCCTCCTGTTTAACAC
Source organism: Ranitomeya imitator (assembly GCF_032444005.1). Classification (NCBI taxonomy): domain Eukaryota; kingdom Metazoa; phylum Chordata; class Amphibia; order Anura; family Dendrobatidae; genus Ranitomeya; species Ranitomeya imitator. The sequence continues at coordinate 112,655,822 of NC_091287.1, read as the reverse complement.
GTCCATGGAACAAGACGATCTTCTCTTCTCCGACTCCTTCAGCCTCTTACAGTTCCATCTAGATTCTAGGCCTTGGGGATCAATCTCAATGGATTTTATCATGGACCTACCACTATCTAAATAAATGACTGCTATCCTTCATGTGGTGCATCGGCTCACAAAATGCCCCAATTTTATTCCAATTAAAGGGATTCCTACTGCTGAACAAATTGCAGAATTAATAGTCAAAGAGATATTCAGGCTGCATGGAATTCCTGACAATGTAATTTCTGACAGAGGTGTTCAGTTTACATCAAGATTTTGGAAAAGCTTTGGTACAGCTTTAGGAATTACTGTCAATTTGTCTACTGCCTTCCACCCACAATCCAATGGCCAGACTGAAAGAAGTAACCAAACTCTTAAACAATACCTTATTTCTTACCTACAGGATGACTGAGTGGACTATTTGCCAACAGCAGAATTTGCCTATAATAACTCCAAACACAGTTCTACATCCCAAAGTCCATTTTTATTAACTATGGCTTGCATCCATAATCTTCCAGTTAGTTCTTCCTGATGTTACAAACAGACTTATAGAGTTGCAGAAACTTCAAAAATAACTAACTGAGATGTTACAAAAGGCCCAAGAAGATTACAAAGAAAACAGCAGATAAACATCGCAATACTCCTCCTACTGTTCAGGTCGGTGACAAGGTTTGGCTTCTACAAAAAACTAAAAGCGAATGTACTGCCTTTTAAATTGGGTCAAAAATTCATAGGACTTTTTCAAATTTCAGCACAAATTAACTCAGTTACTTTCCGTTTAAAACTTCCTAACAGCCTTAAAATTCACAGTGTGTTCCATGTATGCTTGTTCAAATCATTCAGTGAGAACCCATTTCCAGGTAGCACTCAGCCACCTCTTTCACCAGAAAAAGTCCATGGTGAAGAAGAGTACATTGTGGATGAAATTCTGGACTATGGATTTAGAGGAAGACGACAATATTTGGTGCAATGGAGGGATTACAGACCAGAAGATAATTCATGGAGCCGGAGGGCAATGTTCATGCACCCAGGCTTACAAGAGCTTTTCATCAGAGACATCCAGAGAAGCTAGCACCTGAGATGTCCAGAGGCCATCCTGGAAATAGGGGAATACTGTCAGCACTTGAAACCAACAGCTCTTCTGTCAACTTTCCCGGGTGTAATTACTGCTGGGAGGCTACTCACTGCAGTAAGGGAGCCTAGAGCAGAACATCGGAGAACCGGGTAGCAAGCAGGACCTGAACCATGTGACGGAGGTGGAGTAGCCAGGGGCGGAGCCAGACGCCAGGGTGCAAGAAGGCGAACGGCGCCAGAGAGTAGTCAAACGTGCCGAGGTCAATATCCAGGGAATAAGCAAGGTACCGGAGTGTGAGACAGAAGGATACTCAAGTGGAAGCCGGAGGTCAGTAAGTAAGTAAGTAAGCGAATGGATAGAAACACAAAGCAGGGAAGCCGAGAGGATTAAACAGATCAGATAAGGCATGGAGAGTAAACAATCAACACAGTATGTACAGGAACAACAGGGTGTCAGACACACAGCCAGAACAGATGTATAACTGACAGAGAATCCTAGTCCAGCATGGGTATAAATATCCCTCCCAGATCCAAAAGGAGGCCACAACAATTAACCCTGAGAGGGCAGGGCATTAACCCTGTCCAAACCATGACATCTTCCCTCTGAGCTATTCAGCTTGCTGGACAGTTCCATGCTAACCCAGATACTTGTACCTGTGTTGTTTCTGATTGTCTCCACCCTGAGTTCCTGATTGGCTCCACCCTGATTGAATACCCTATTTAAACCTGGCATTGCAGTCCCTTCCTTGCAAGATTATTGAGCTACTAGCCTCTAGTACAGCTTCCTTTCACCTGCTCCTTCAATCTAAGATAACACTGCTGCTTCAGTGTATCGACTCTTTGGCAATCCCTGACTACGCTACTTGCTGCTCCTTTAAACTACACTGCTGCTCCTGTGTACCAACTTCTTGGCTATCCCTGGCAAGGCTACCTGCCGCTGCCACCCCTAGTGGTTGCAATACAACTAGTCCAACCCAGGTCAGTCCTTAGCACTGTGACTTCTTGCTTGCTCAAAAAGAAAAAGGTCCTTGTGGAAGCATGGGACCATTAGACATAAAGCTGGCCAAGGTCAAGGAAATAAGATTTATGAGAGAATTACAGGTAGAGAAATGAAGAAAAAAGGAAAATGAGCAAGTTCAGAAGTGTACAACATCAGGTGAAATTTGTAGTAGTAGCAGTTAAAGCAACAACGGCGGCAATAGTGACGAGGGAGAAGAGCATTTTAGTCCCAAAAAAAAGTAAGTCGGTAAGATGTGTGAACATTGTGACTCCGGAAGTTGCTGCAGCTCTTGACAAAACTAATACCAGTGATAGAAAAGCGACCTACTTGCTTTCTGCTGCTTCTCAATCTCTAGGCCATGATCCAGACAGTCTCATGTTGAATAGGGAATCTATCAAACAGGTTTGTCGCCACCATAAAAAGATTGCAGCAAATGCTATCAAAATCTCCTTCGATAGCAGTAATTCAATTACTGTACACTGGGACGCTAAAAGGTTTGCAAGCCAGGCCCACAATGAAACTGCTGAGCAACTGGCAGCACTGGTGTCAGGAGGAGGAACTGTCAGTCCCATAACAGCCCAGGGTTAGTGAGTCACCTACCAGGGCCTAGGGGTACTCTACCGGGTCCGGTTGCTGTTAACTCCTTCACGACCTTGCCCTTTTCCGTTTTTGCGTTCTCGTTTTTCACTCCCCTCCTTCCAAGAGCCATAACTTTTTTATTTTTCCGTCAATATGGCCATGTGAGAGCTTGTTTTTTGCGGGACAAGTTGCACTTTTGAACGACATCATTGGTTTTAGTATGTCATGTATTAGAAAACGGAAAAAAAAATTCCAAGTGGGGTGAAATTGCAAAAAAAAGTGCAATCCCACACTTGTTTTTTGTTTGGCTTTTTTGCTAGGTTCACTAAATGCTAAAACTGACCTGCCATTATGATTCTCCAGGTCATTACGAGTTCATAGACACCAAACACGTCTAGGTTACATTTTATCTAAGTGGAAAAAAAAAATCCAAACTTTGCTAAAAAAAAAATTGAAAAAATTGCGCAATTTTCCAATACCGGTAGCGTCTACATTTTTCGTGATCTGGGGTGAGGTGAGGGCTTATTTTTTGCGTGCCGAGCTGATGTTTTTAATGATATCATTTTGGTGCAGATACGATCTTTTGATCGCTTGTTATTGCATTTTAATGCAATGTCGTGGCTACCCAAAAAACGTAATTCTGACGTTTCGAATGTTTCTTGCTACACTGTTTAGCGATCAGGTTAATCCTTTTTTTTTTTATTGATAGATCGGGCGATTCTGAATGCAGCGATACCAAATATGTGTAGGTTTGATTTTTTTTTTATTGATTTGAACTTTTATATTTTTTTATTTTTTTTCATATTTTTTTTTTGCTTTTGCCATGCTTCAATAGCCTCCATGGGAGGCTAGAAGCTGGCACAACTCTATCAGCTCAGCTACATGGGAGCGATCATCAGATCGCTCCTATGTAACTGAATTCCTGCATTGCTATGAGCGCCGACCATAGGGTGGCACTCACAGCAATCCGGCATCAGCCGGATATCCGGATCTCTATGGTTACTATGCAGACACATCGCTGATCCCCGATCATGTGACAAGGGTCGGTGATATGCTCATTTCCGGCCCGATGGCCGGAAGCACCGGTTAAATGCCGCTGTCAGCATTTGACAGCGGCATTTAACTAGTTAATAGCGGCGGGTGAATCGTGATTTCACCTGCCACCCACCGCTATTGCAAGCACATGTCAGCTGTTCAAAACAGCTGACATGTCCCGGCTTTGAGGTGGGCTCAGCGCTGGAGCCCACATCAAAGCAGGAGATCTGTCCTCCGCAGTAATAGTACGTCGGAGGTCGTGAAGGGGTTAAAGGGGAGGTGGTGGTGACCCGGTCCGTGGCCCTGGGCACCCAAGTAAAAGGGGAACAGTCTTTAAAGGGGACGTGAAAATAATAAAAGTTTGTGTTAGGGGTCGAGTTCCTGCCTCTGCACAGGGGGAATCTCGGGCCATCTTCGCTGCGGTTTCCCATTCTTCTCCTGCCGCAGTGGAGCTTGCTCAGCAGAGACGTCAATCCCAGCATCTTGCTCAGTCTGACTCTGTGCTTAGAGTTACTGCTGTGTTTCCTGCTTCTCCCATTGAAGTCAGTGCTGGGCAGCGGCGAGCGGACGTTTCTGGGGCTAAGTCCTGCTTTTTACATTCTGAGCATGCCCAGAGTAAGATCTCTCAGTGGAGATCGAGGGTCACATGATCAGATACTGCAGCTAAGGTCCTTGTAGCTGCTAGGACTAAATCCTGCTTTGCACTCTGAGCATGCCCAGGGCGAGATCTCTCAGTGGAGATCCAGGGTCACATGCTCAGGTGCTGCAGCACTCCATTGGTCCTTTTTTGGAAGGTCCTAAACATGCTGCAGCTATTTAAGCCTCGCATGGCCGCACGGCCATGCGCTAGTATTGTCTTTTGTAAATGTGTGTGTGTTGTGAGTGAAAGTCGTTCTTTAAAATCCCCTCCCTATTGTATGACTGCTCGCGGAAGGTGGGTGATTGCTACCTAGCCCCCGACTTAGCCATCAGCACGGTACACACATTACAGCGTCTTATTGCTGTGACCGCCAGTGCGGCGCCATGCGCTTTCTCTGCGCTTTCCTAACCCGAGCCTGGGTGGTTAGTGGCGTCCGCCAGTGCGGCACCGCACTCACTCTCGTGCCTCTAAATATATTCTCTTGGTGCGGTACCGCGGCCCTGTGACTCAACAGGGTTCGCTTCCTTCACACTGGGTGAAGTTAACCCAAGTGTGTATTCATATTGTACCGCCATCTCGTCCGTCTCTACTAGCAGCAGGGTTTTCACCTGCACGGTGGACCTCGGATGGCGAATGCACCTAATACCATTACACCTTATACTTGGTGCGTTCCGCCAGTCCTAACATAATACTAGCGCCAAGGTCTGGCTAGTAATGACGGACGATCAGCGTTCACAGCGGTACATCCAGCAGCTGGAGGGAAGGTTGGCGGCTCTTGAGCGTTCAACCTCAGCTGTGGATGTTACTGCTGTCGCTGTTCAGGCTGCAAGTGTGGCTGCAGCTACCTTGTCCACTGCCGCCCCTGTACCGACGCTATCTCGCCTCCCGCTACCAGAGAAATTTTCTGGTGACAGTAAGTCCTGTAGGGGTTTTGTGAGTCAGTGCTCAATAAATCTCGAGCTTCTGGCCTCTCGTTTCCCTACAGAGCGGGCTAAGGTGGGCTTTATCGTATCTTTATTGTCGGACAGGGCGTTGCAGTGGGCTACGCCGCTGTGGGAGCGTGGCGATCATGTGGTGCAGAGTGCTCCGTTATTCCTGAGCACTCTGAAACAGGTCTTTTTAGGACCTCGTGTCACCCATGATACGGCACTCCAACTGTTGGCATTGACTCAGGGCTCGTCCTTGGTCAGCCAGTTTGCCGTCCACTTCCGCACGCTAGCATCTGAGCTGAAGTGGTCAGATAAGGCCCTTATTCCTATATTTTGGAGGGGGCTGGCTGACCACGTTAAGGACGCCCTGGCCACTAGGGAGATTCCCGCCACACTGGAGGAATTAATAACAGTATCCACTCGTATTGACCTCCGTTTTCTCGAGCGGAGGTTAGAGCGAGCCCAGTGTAGGCAGAGGTTTCGGCTGGCTCCCACCTTCGCCAAACCTTTGGAATCTCCAGTCCAGGCTCCTGAGTCCCATGAGCCTATGGTAGTGTCATGAGCGGGATCTAAGTCCCGGACCGCTCGTGCACTCCAGGTTTGTCATGTTTGCCAACAGTCAGGACATCTTGCCACCAGATGTCTCCAGCGGTCGAGGAAACGTCAGCGTCTAGTGGTAGTAGGTGGAGGTGCACTAGACACGGCGACGTTTGCCTCCAAATTATCCTTTAAGGGGACAATAACATTAGGCTCATCCTCCCACTCGGTAGACCTCTGCGTGGATTCTGGGGCGGAGGGCAATTTTGTCTTCTGCCTTCGCCCAACGTCATGCAATACCCCTGGTTATGCTACCTCAACCAGTAACGGTACGAGTGATGAATGGGTCGACACTGCCCACACAGATAACACATCAGACCATCCCTTTTACTCTGTCCATGTCACCATCCCATCAGGAGATTATATCTCTGATCATCATTCCAGAGGGGATTGATGAGGTCCTGTTGGGGATACCTTGGTTACGGTACCACTCTCCTCTCATCGAGTGGTCCTCAGGCAGAATTCTGGGATGGGGTGAATCATGTGGGGGTAGGTGTCACCGAGAGTGCGTTCAGGTTGCTACTACAGAGGTATCCGCAGATCTATCCTCTCTCCCCAAGCAATATTGGTCGTATGCAGACGTGTTCTCCAAAAAGGCGGCGGAGACCCTTCCGCCCCATCGCCCCTATGACTGTCCTATTGATCTCTTGCCTGGTGCTGAGCCTCCCCGGGGTCGAGTCTATCCATTATCTCTCCCGGAGATGGAGGCAATGTCTCAGTACATTCAAGAGAATCTGGCAAGAGGGTTCATCAGGAAGTCTGTGTCACCTGCTGAGGCAGGGTTCTTTTTCGTGCAGAAGAAGAATGGGGAACTACGTCCATGCATAGACTACAGGGGTCTTAACGCTATCACCGTTAAGAACAAGTATCCTTTGCCCTTGATATCTGAGCTTTTCGATAGGCTTTGGGGAGCAAGGGTGTTTACCAAACTAGATCTGCGGGGTGCTTACAACCTGATTCGCATCCGTGAGGGGGACGAATGGAAAACGGCGTTTAACACCAGAGATGGGCACTATGAGTATCTGGTGATGCCCTTCGGGCTCTGTTATGCCCCAGCCGTTTTCCAAGACTTTGTCAACGACATCTTCCGGGATATGCTTTCCACCTCGGTTGTAGTCTATCTGGATGATATTCTCATCTTTTCTCCAGATATTGACTCCCACCGGAGAGATGTTGGCAGAGTCTTTGACCTCCTACGGGCAAACTCTCTTTATGCAAAGTTGGAGAAGTGTGTTTGAGCAGGAGTCTTTACCGTACCTGGGCTATATCATCTCCGCCCAGGGATTGGCTATGGATCCTGCCAAACAACAGGCTGTGATGGACTGGCAAGAGCCCCATTCTCTTAAGGCGGTGCAGCGCTTTATGGGGTTCATTAATTATTACCGCCAGTTCATTCCCCACTTCTCAACTCTGGTAGCTCCCTTGGTAGCCCTCACCAAGAAGGGAGTGTAATGTCCACACGGTGTAAGGAATTTAAGAGAGAGTAAGCTTTAACTGTATTTTATTCTCCTCTTCTTCCTCCAGCACACAACATACAGCAGCATAAGATTTCCTCCTCAGGCCAGAACTGAAACTGAAACTCCTCTCAACTCTCTTAAAGAGACAGATCTAATTCTTATACATTACATCATCCCCTTTTTTTTTTTTATATATATATGTTAACCTAAAACAAATATTGACAATGTAACAATACAAAAATGTCCAAGAAAAACCATATGTCTGTATTGTCTTATTCCCCCTTTTTTTTTAAACTATATCTCTTCAATAAGTCTCGATGGAGCCCTTCTTTCCCGTGTAGGGTAATGTCTGGGTTCATTGGGGGTGTCCAGTGCTGACGGATCAGTCACCTCTTGTTGGTCCTCTCCACCGTCGGGTATCAAATCTTCCACTGGTGGGAGTTCATTATCATTGTTCTGCGGTATGATTTTAAAATGTGAGGAATTTCGAGTGATGGAGTGTCCGTCTCGCTCAGCCGTGACCATACTGCCTTTTCTCTCAGTAACATTATATTTTGCAGGACTATATACAGGTGAGGTTTTGTTGGTTGATTTTTGACGCACAACAACCATATCACCTCTTTTGATGGCACATGGCTGTGCCCGTCGCCTTCTGTCTGCATAATGTTTCATGGCTTGCTTGTTAAAGAAATCCGTTGATCGCACTGAAGAGTCATTTGGTAAGGGATGACTGGTCACATCAGGGATCCGTGTACGAAGAGTTCTGCTGAACATTAGATGAGATGGCGCAGCATTAGTGGTGGAATGTGGCGTGTTGCGGTAATTGCGCAGGAATTTGTATAGTGACTGTTTCAGTGGGGTATGCTCCAGGCTAGCTGCCTTGATTCGTTTCCCCATGGTGCGCATGAAACGTTCTACGATTCCATTGGCTTGCGGCCAGCAAGGTGTGATTTTTCTGTGGCTGAACCCCAAGTATTCAGAAAACTGTGCAAACACATGTCCATTGAATGGAGGTCCATTATCTGTTTTGACCACTCTTGGAATGCCATATGCAGAGAATATGTCGTCCAGTTCTGGTATGACACTATTAGCAGACATTGAAGAGATGAATGAAATGACAGGGTATCTAGAATATTCATCAATTGTTACTAGAATGTATTGGCCATTTGGTAATGGTCCATATATGTCGACTGCCACTTCCTCCCATACAGCAGTGGGTAACGGAGACATTTGTAATGGCTCTAGAGTTGATGATGGAGTAATTAATTGACAAGTGGAGCAATGTCCAATCTTCTCTTCCACCAATTTATCCATATTTGGGAACCACACTTTTTCTCTGAGTAACTTTTTTGTGCCAACAATTCCTAGATGACCTTCGTGTGCTATCTGTATGACTAGGTTGCGCAAGGCCTTAGGTACAACCAGTTTGGTACCACGGAGGATGAGTTGATCTTCAGTGACTGATAATTCCTCACGTACATTTGAAAATAGTTTTAACTCTTTCAGATCAATCCCATCTTCAGGAAATTTTTTCTTTTGAATTTCATGCCACCTTCTATTTTGGATAATTTGTATTAAGGCACAGAGTGTCTTGTCACTTGTTGTCGTATTCACAAACTGATCAACAGAAAGTGCTTTTGGCACAGCGTGAGCTGCAACAAAGTGGATGTATTCTTCAATGGAGGAATGCACAGGTAAATCATCATTCGTGGGATGTCTTGAGAGATAATCAGCCGGATTGCTGTATTTTCCAGGTTTGTGAACAATTTTGTATTTATAGTCCTGTAGACGTAGACCCCATCGTTCAATCCGTGCTGGCATTTTAGCTCGGGGATTTCCAAAAATTGTAAGGAGAGCTTGATGATCTGTGACAATAGTGAAGGGAGCGCCATAGAGAAATAAGTGAAAGTGTTCACATCCCCAGACGACTGCCAAGCTTTCTTTTTCAGGTTGTGAATACTTTCTTTCAGTGCTTGTTAAGCTTTTACTTGCATAGGAAATGATGTGGGGACTTTGATTGTCATCCTTGTATTGTGCTAAAATTGCACCCAGTCCCACGGGACTAGCATCCACAATCAGTTCGGTTCGAAGAGCTGGATCAAAATAGGCCATAGTGGTTGTTGAGCAGAGTTCGTTTTTGATTGTTTCAAAAGAGGCCTGACAGTCTTGGGACCATTGAAAAACACAATTTTGTTTCGTAAGTTCCCTTAATGGAGTGCTGATTGTCGAAAAATTTGGAATATATCTAGCACAGTAACTTGCCATTCCAAGAAAAGAGCGCACTTCACTGGCATCCTGTGGAATTGAAGCTGCTCTGATGGATTCCACTTTCTTGGGATCAGGTCGTACTCCTTCCGCCGAGAAAATGTCACCATAGAACTCCAATGAATTTTTATCAAATTCGCATTTTTCTTTGTTTAAAGTGAGTCCAGCAGAGAGCAGACATTCAAAGATAGCATATAGAGCACGATTATGTTCAGCTTGAGTTTTCCCAAAAACCAGTATGTCATCACTGTAATTAAAGGCATTTGGAATATGTTGAATGACGCTCCTTATCGCATCTTGAAAAATTTCTGCTGCTGAGCAGACCCCAAACGTCAATCTTTTGTATCTTCTGAGACCCACATGGGTGGAAAATGTTGTTAAGTATCTGGATTCTGGACTCAATTCTAATTGATGATAGCCCTTATTGAGGTCGAGCTTTGAAAAAAGTTGCTCCATTTAATAAATTGATAATGTCATCAATTGTGGGTGAGATGTGTCTTTCCCTTTGAATAGCAGTGTTGGGCAGGCGCATGTCAACACACAGTCTTGCCTGCTCTGGAGTCTTTGGTTTTGGAACTACCACAAGTGGAGAGACCCACGGAGTGGGACCAGAAACAGTTTCAATGACGTCATCATCCATGAGTAATTGGAGTTCCTTTTCTACCTTCTTTCTCAGGTGAAATGGAATACGCCTGTGAGCCTGGGCTACTGGACGGACACTGTCATCCACATGAAGATGCACTTGAGAGTCCTTTAATTTTCCTAATCCACTAAATAGGGAGGGAAAACTGTTCACCATGGCTTGTACATCCAGGTCCGCAGGGTCGGTTATGGTATGAACAATCTGGATGAGTCCTAGCTTCAAGGCAGTGTGATAGCTGAGAAGACAGCCTCCGGATCCTTGTAATGTGTGAAAAGTGGTTTTCTGCCTATTTGCTTTATAGCTAAGTTCAGCATCAAATTGTCCCATTGTAACTAGAGGTGTTTTAGATCCATATGGAAAGATTTTAGTATGCACTTGCTGTAAGACTGGCTTTGTTTTCAATTGTTCATAAGCATTGCTGTCTATGATATCCACCGAAGCTCCTGTATCTATTGTAAAGGTGATATCCGTGTTGCACATGGTGAGTGTAATACATGGAGACTGCACTGAGCCAGTGACAGAAGTCGTGAACACATAGTTCTCAGCCACAGACACTTCTCCTATATCCTGATTTACCATTTTTATATTTGCAGGCTTTGTAATTGGCAGAGGAGACTTGTTGGGTGCTGATTTGCAGACAACTGCAAAATGGTTCCCTTTTCCACATTTACTGCAAGTTTGTCCTATAGCTGGACATTTGTTCATGTGGTGAGGGAAATCTTGTCCACATCTATAACATTTCTTCTGTTGCGGAGCCTGCTTGCCTTGTGCACGGTTATGTTTGAGATTATGCACATGTAAATTATCCCCACTCTCCATTGCACTTGCCTGATGATCTGCTATCTCTATAGCACGGGCCATCTTGAGTAAATCATGCAGAGAGAGATCACCAGATTCAAGTTAGTCTGCAGTTAGCTATTAGATATTAGTTAGTTATTCGATTTTCATGTATGGCAGTTAGCTATTAGATATTAGTTAGTTATTCGATTTTCATGTATGGCAGTTAGCTATTAGTTATTACTTAGCTATTCGATTTTCCATGCATGGTGAATTATACATAGAGTGGATATTGTTTGGGTAAAATTTTGATCAGGACTTTGAGACGTTTATTTTGACTACTTGTGGTCCTGGGTTATTCACATAAATCGCTTATGTCGCACATAAACGCACTCAATCGTACGTAAGTTCAATTTGAAAAGAGGTACCCTTGACCACTAGTACTCAAAATGAACATATCAATGTCCTGAACAATATTTACCAAAAAAAATATCAACTCTATGTGTAGTTTAAAACTTATTCACGTAAATCGCTTATGTCGCGAATAAACAAACGCACTCAATCGTACGTAAGTTCAATTTGAAAAGAGGTACCCTTGACCACTAGTACTCAAAATGAACATATCAATGTCCTGGACAATATTTACCCCCAAAAATATCAAAGATATTGACTATGTAAATTTTTTTTTTATTTTGTCAGATATTGATGTTTCACTATTCCACGCCCTTCCCCTTCTTTTTTTTCTTTTTTTTTTTCTTTTCCCACACTTTCATCTTCATCATCATCAGCATCTTTGACATCAACTTCTTCACCTTATTCATCTTCTTCTTCATCTTCTACCTATTTTTTTTTTTTTATTACATTCTTCATATTCATTTTATTCAACTATTATTATTCTTCTTATTCTACATATTCTTTTTATTCCACTGTTATTATTCTTCCTATTCTACTTCTTCATCATATTCTCATTTGTGACAGGCATTCCCGTAGTTGTTATCTATAAAAGTTTGAAGATTACACCTTCCGTTCTGCCAGTCACAAAAGTTACATTTGTCCGCGTTCAGTTTGGCCTGCAGCATCAGGCTTTATCCAGGGGCACCACGAGGAGGAACGGACTCACCCCCATACACTGCTTAGTCTTCTTCTGCATATAATTTAGATAATATCTTTTGCTCTGATATTAAGTCTTATGCTTAATGTTCTTCTGCTCTTTGTTCTGCAGCCTCTTGTTCTTCTGCTTCTCGGTCTTCCATGTTGTCGTCTCCAGGGTCGTCGTCGTCTCCAGTGTCGTCATCTCCGCCGTCGTCGTCGTCGTCATCGGGGTGGTCTTCCGTGTCGTCGTCATCGTGGTGGTCTTCCGGGTCGTCGACGTTAGGGTCTTCAACTTGGAAATGTAGCAGAAGGTACAAGAAGGCTGAGAAAATGCCAAGAACCAGCTGATGGAACTGGAACTCGGATGGCTACCCGAAGGTTCAAGAGCCTATGGAACTACCGAGGACCAGCTGACGTTACTGGAACCCGGTTACTAAGCAGGAGGTACCCGTGCCTGAAAGCACTACCAAGGACCACCTGACGTTGGTGGAACTTGGATACCCAGAAGGAGGCACCTAAGCCAAAGGCTCTGCCCGGAACCAGCTGACGGTACTGGAACCAGGATGGGGAGCAGAAGGTACAAGAGCAAAAGACACTGCCGAGAACCAGCTGACGGTGCTGGAACCAGGTGGTGGACCCGAAGGCCCACAGGAGAGGAGAGAACAGCTAGGCCGCGAGGCAGCCGCAGTTACCGCGAGGCACCCTGGAGTTGGCTAACTCGACCGCACCACGACGGGGCAAGCATAGGCGTCTCAGTGAAGTTGACACAACCCGGAAACAGCTGACGGTGCTGAAACCAGGCTTGGCACGAGGGAGTACCTGTGACAAGAACACTGCTGAGAACCAGCTGGCGGTGCTGGAACCCGGATGCGTTGCCCCAGTGTGCAAGAGCCAATGGCACGACCGAGGACCAGCTGACGGTGCTGGAACCCGGTTACTAAGCTGTAGGTGCCCGCGCTTAAAAGCACTACCAAGGACCGCCTGGCGTTGGCGGAACTCGGATACCCAGGAGGAGGCACCTAAGCCAAAGGCTCGGCCCGGAACCAGCTGACAGTGCTGGAACCAGGTGGTGGACCCCAAGGCCCACAGGAGAGGAGAGAACAGCTAGGCCGCGAGGCAGCCGCAGTTACCGAACCCCAACAGTCCTACAGGGGGAGCTGGGCCTACTGGCACTACAGAACCAGCCTTGACTACCAGTTCACGCAGCCCACATAGGAAGCTCCTAAACTGGAGGCACCCTGGAGTTGGCTAACCCGACCGCACCACGACGAGGCAAGCATAGGTGTCTCAGTGAGCTTGACACAACCCGGAAACAGCTGACGGTGCTGAAACCAGGCTTGGCACGAGGGAGTACCTGTGACAAAAACACTGCCGAGAACCAGCTGGCGGTGCTGGAACCCGGATGCGTTGCCCCAGTGTGCAAGAGCCAATGGCACGACCGAGGACCAGCTGACGGTGCTGGAACCCGGTTACTAAGCTGTAGGTGCCCGCGCTTAAAAGCACTACCAAGGACCGCCTGGCGTTGGCGGAACTCGGATACCCAGGAGGAGGCACCTAAGCCAAAGGCTCGGCCCGGAACCAGCTGACGGTGCTGGAACCAGGTGGTGGACCCCAAGGCCCACAGGAGAGGAGAGAACAGCTAGGCCGCGAGGCAGCCGCAGTTACCGAACCCCAACAGTCCTACAGGGGGAGCTGGGCCTACTGGCACTACAGAACCAGCCTTGACTACCAGTTCACGCAGCCCACATAGGAAGCTCCTAAACTGGAGGCACCCTGGAGTTGGCTAACCCGACCGCACCACGACGAGGCAAGCATAGGTGTCTCAGTGAGCTTGACACAACCCGGAAACAGCTGACGGTGCTGAAACCAGGCTTGGCACGAGGGAGTACCTGTGACAAGAACACTGCCGAGAACCAGCTGGCGGTGCTGGAACCCGGATGCGTTGCCCCAGTGTGCAAGAGCCAATGGCACGACCGAGGACCAGCTGACGGTGCTGGAACCCGGTTACTAAGCTGTAGGTGCCCGCGCTTAAAAGCACTACCAAGGACCGCCTGGCGTTGGCGGAACTCGGATACCCAGGAGGAGGCACCTAAGCCAAAGGCTCGGCCCGGAACCAGCTGACGGTGCTGGAACCAGGTGGTGGACCCCAAGGCCCACAGGAGAGGAGAGAACAGCTAGGCCGCGAGGCAGCCGCAGTTACCGAACCCCAACAGTCCTACAGGGGGAGCTGGGCCTACTGGCACTACAGAACCAGCCTTGACTACCAGTTCACGCAGCCCACATAGGAAGCTCCTAAACTGGAGGCACCCTGGAGTTGGCTAACCCGACCGCACCACGACGAGGCAAGCATAGGTGTCTCAGTGAGCTTGACACAACCCGGAAACAGCTGACGGTGCTGAAACCAGGCTTGGCACGAGGGAGTACCTGTGACAAAAACACTGCCGAGAACCAGCTGGCGGTGCTGGAACCCGGATGCGTTGCCCCAGTGTGCAAGAGCCAATGGCACGACCGAGGACCAGCTGACGGTGCTGGAACCCGGTTACTAAGCTGTAGGTGCCCGCGCTTAAAAGCACTACCAAGGACCGCCTGGCGTTGGCGGAACTCGGATACCCAGGAGGAGGCACCTAAGCCAAAGGCTCGGCCCGGAACCAGCTGACGGTGCTGGAACCAGGTGGTGGACCCGAAGGTCCACAGGAGAGGAGAGAACAGCTAGGCCGCGAGGCAGCCGCAGTTACCGAACCCCAACAGTCCTACAGGGGGAGCTGGGCCTACTGGCACTACAGAACCAGCCTTGACTACCAGTTCACGCAGCCCACATAGGAAGCTCCTAAACTGGAGGCACCCTGGAGTTGGCTAACCCGACCGCACCACGACGAGGCAAGCATAGGTGTCTCAGTGAGCTTGACACAACCCGGAAACAGCTGACGGTGCTGAAACCAGGCTTGGCACGAGGGAGTACCTGTGACAAAAACACTGCCGAGAACCAGCTGGCGGTGCTGGAACCCGGATGCGTTGCCCCAGTGTGCAAGAGCCAATGGCACGACCGAGGACCAGCTGACGGTGCTGGAACCCGGTTACTAAGCTGTAGGTGCCCGCGCTTAAAAGCACTACCAAGGACCGCCTGGCGTTGGCGGAACTCGGATACCCAGGAGGAGGCACCTAAGCCAAAGGCTCGGCCCGGAACCAGCTGACGGTGCTGGAACCAGGTGGTGGACCCCAAGGCCCACAGGAGAGGAGAGAACAGCTAGGCCGCGAGGCAGCCGCAGTTACCGAACCCCAACAGTCCTACAGGGGGAGCTGGGCCTACTGGCACTACAGAACCAGCCTTGACTACCAGTTCACGCAGCCCACATAGGAAGCTCCTAAACTGGAGGCACCCTGGAGTTGGCTAACCCGACCGCACCACGACGAGGCAAGCATAGGTGTCTCAGTGAGCTTGACACAACCCGGAAACAGCTGACGGTGCTGAAACCAGGCTTGGCACGAGGGAGTACCTGTGACAAAAACACTGCCGAGAACCAGCTGGCGGTGCTGGAACCCGGATGCGTTGCCCCAGTGTGCAAGAGCCAATGGCACGACCGAGGACCAGCTGACGGTGCTGGAACCCGGTTACTAAGCTGTAGGTGCCCGCGCTTAAAAGCACTACCAAGGACCGCCTGGCGTTGGCGGAACTCGGATACCCAGGAGGAGGCACCTAAGCCAAAGGCTCGGCCCGGAACCAGCTGACGGTGCTGGAACCAGGTGGTGGACCCGAAGGTCCACAGGAGAGGAGAGAACAGCTAGGCCGCGAGGCAGCCGCAGTTACCGAACCCCAACAGTCCTACAGGGGGAGCTGGGCCTACTGGCACTACAGAACCAGCCTTGACTACCAGTTCACGCAGCCCACATAGGAAGCTCCTAAACTGGAGGCACCCTGGAGTTGGCTAACCCGACCGCACCACGACGAGGCAAGCATAGGTGTCTCAGTGAGCTTGACACAACCCGGAAACAGCTGACGGTGCTGAAACCAGGCTTGGCACGAGGGAGTACCTGTGACAAAAACACTGCCGAGAACCAGCTGGCGGTGCTGGAACCCGGATGCGTTGCCCCAGTGTGCAAGAGCCAATGGCACGACCGAGGACCAGCTGACGGTGCTGGAACCCGGTTACTAAGCTGTAGGTGCCCGCGCTTAAAAGCACTACCAAGGACCGCCTGGCGTTGGCGGAACTCGGATACCCAGGAGGAGGCACCTAAGCCAAAGGCTCGGCCCGGAACCAGCTGACGGTGCTGGAACCAGGTGGTGGACCCCAAGGCCCACAGGAGAGGAGAGAACAGCTAGGCCGCGAGGCAGCCGCAGTTACCGAACCCCAACAGTCCTACAGGGGGAGCTGGGCCTACTGGCACTACAGAACCAGCCTTGACTACCAGTTCACGCAGCCCACATAGGAAGCTCCTAAACTGGAGGCACCCTGGAGTTGGCTAACCCGACCGCACCACGACGAGGCAAGCATAGGTGTCTCAGTGAGCTTGACACAACCCGGAAACAGCTGACGGTGCTGAAACCAGGCTTGGCACGAGGGAGTACCTGTGACAAAAACACTGCCGAGAACCAGCTGGCGGTGCTGGAACCCGGATGCGTTGCCCCAGTGTGCAAGAGCCAATGGCACGACCGAGGACCAGCTGACGGTGCTGGAACCCGGTTACTAAGCTGTAGGTGCCCGCGCTTAAAAGCACTACCAAGGACCGCCTGGCGTTGGCGGAACTCGGATACCCAGGAGGAGGCACCTAAGCCAAAGGCTCGGCCCGGAACCAGCTGACGGTGCTGGAACCAGGTGGTGGACCCGAAGGTCCACAGGAGAGGAGAGAACAGCTAGGCCGCGAGGCAGCCGCAGTTACCGAACCCCAACAGTCCTACAGGGGGAGCTGGGCCTACTGGCACTACAGAACCAGCCTTGACTACCAGTTCACGCAGCCCACATAGGAAGCTCCTAAACTGGAGGCACCCTGGAGTTGGCTAACCCGACCGCACCACGACGAGGCAAGCATAGGTGTCTCAGTGAGCTTGACACAACCCGGAAACAGCTGACGGTGCTGAAACCAGGCTTGGCACGAGGGAGTACCTGTGACAAAAACACTGCCGAGAACCAGCTGGCGGTGCTGGAACCCGGATGCGTTGCCCCAGTGTGCAAGAGCCAATGGCACGACCGAGGACCAGCTGACGGTGCTGGAACCCGGTTACTAAGCTGTAGGTGCCCGCGCTTAAAAGCACTACCAAGGACCGCCTGGCGTTGGCGGAACTCGGATACCCAGGAGGAGGCACCTAAGCCAAAGGCTCGGCCCGGAACCAGCTGACGGTGCTGGAACCAGGTGGTGGACCCCAAGGCCCACAGGAGAGGAGAGAACAGCTAGGCCGCGAGGCAGCCGCAGTTACCGAACCCCAACAGTCCTACAGGGGGAGCTGGGCCTACTGGCACTACAGAACCAGCCTTGACTACCAGTTCACGCAGCCCACATAGGAAGCTCCTAAACTGGAGGCACCCTGGAGTTGGCTAACCCGACCGCACCACGACGAGGCAAGCATAGGTGTCTCAGTGAGCTTGACACAACCCGGAAACAGCTGACGGTGCTGAAACCAGGCTTGGCACGAGGGAGTACCTGTGACAAAAACACTGCCGAGAACCAGCTGGCGGTGCTGGAACCCGGATGCGTTGCCCCAGTGTGCAAGAGCCAATGGCACGACCGAGGACCAGCTGACGGTGCTGGAACCCGGTTACTAAGCTGTAGGTGCCCGCGCTTAAAAGCACTACCAAGGACCGCCTGGCGTTGGCGGAACTCGGATACCCAGGAGGAGGCACCTAAGCCAAAGGCTCGGCCCGGAACCAGCTGACGGTGCTGGAACCAGGTGGTGGACCCGAAGGTCCACAGGAGAGGAGAGAACAGCTAGGCCGCGAGGCAGCCGCAGTTACCGAACCCCAACAGTCCTACAGGGGGAGCTGGGCCTACTGGCACTACAGAACCAGCCTTGACTACCAGTTCACGCAGCCCACATAGGAAGCTCCTAAACTGGAGGCACCCTGGAGTTGGCTAACTCGACCGCACCACGACGGGGCAAGCATAGGCGTCTCAGTGAAGTTGACACAACCCGGAAACAGCTGACGGTGCTGAAACCAGGCTTGGCACGAGGGAGTACCTGTGACAAGAACACTGCCGAGAACCAGCTGGCGGTGCTGGAACCCGGATGCGTTGCCTTGCCTATTAAAGATTGTCTTCCTAGAGCCCCAACTAGCGGTGTTGGAGCAAAGGGTAAGCAGGGGGAGATGAGTGTAGGCCGAAGCCTGCACTGGAGGCAGCTTTGTGTCTGCGTTGCGTTTGCAGGACACTTTGCCGGCTACACACTGGGGGAACAGCTGGCGTTGCTGAACCCCACTAACACAATGGCGTGTGTTTTTCTCTGTGCAGCTAGCACTTGCGGGCAAAAACTAGCGATGTTAGAGCCCGTGTTGAAGCAGGAGGAGGAGGAGAGGAGCAGAGTGTAGGCCGAAGCTTAGTTGAACCAATTTCAAAGGAAACCTTTAACCCCCCCCTCAGGTGTTACAAAGTACAAGAGACACACCTTGTGCAGTATTAATGCTGCACAAGTGAAAGGTTGCTCTATTAATTTGTCTACTTGCACACGCTGAATGAAAGACATACACAATTTACCCCATTCTACAGTCAAACTGTAGTGGATGCGTGACTTGGTTTTTTGATGAGACGCAGCACAGGTGTCCAAAATAACGCCTTGGTGCTTGGAGCAGCTTCCTGAGCGTTGTTATTTGCTGTACAGGAGTCTGCGCTCTTGTGTTATCCCTTGGCAATGCCCTGTTAGCGCTGCCCATCTTATGACATCATTTCATGTTGGCCGGTGCGGTTAACGATGGCCATAAATCCCAGACCCACAGTGTCTTTTCATAAAGCCACACTGCGGTGCTGGGATTCGTGGCCTTGAGCAGTAAATATTTTGGCCGCTCACACACGTCCTTACACCTGCTTCAGACTGGGCGGCCTCTGCTGATCCCTTCTTGCATGCCGCGGCCATGAGGCTGCACAGTCTGAAGAAGGCTGAAGGAGATGAGTTAAGACAGGCGAAGATATGCACTGCTCGTGCCCATCAATCACACCCTCGCAGTCAAAATAATTAAGACAACGAGGAGCATTTTATTCAGGCAGGGCGGACGAACAGGCGCAAGTAGCCAACCAATGATGTCAGAAGACGGGAAGCGCTACCAAGGGGGGTGCTGCGTATCATTAGAAAGGAAAGTCACACCTCAGGGACAGTGGAATGGTCTCAAAGAGACACATTTTGTACGTGTTGAGTTCCACGTGGGCAAGGAGAAAACATCAGCCACCTTGTACAAATGCAGCAGTACTGCTGTACAAGGTGGCTGTTATACATAGAAACACCTGGGGGTGGGGGCCAGGCTCCCTTCAATTTCAGTTCATGTGCCTGCGTGGCGTTTGCAGGTCACGTTGCAAGCTGCACAGCAGGGGAACAGCTGGCGGTGCTGAACCCCACTAACACATTGGCTGGTGTTTTTCTCTGTGCAGCTAGCATTTCCGGGCAAAAACTAGCGGTGTTTGAGCCCAGGGTCAGCAGGAGGAGGAGGAGAGGAGCAAAGTGTAGGCCGAAGCCTGCACTGGTGGCAGCTTTTGGTCGGTTGTGCCAGCGTGGCTTGTGCTGGACACGATGCCGGCTACACAGCGGGGGAACAGCTGGCGTTGCTGAACCCCACTAACACATTGGCTGGTGTTTTTCTCTGTGCAGCTAGCATTTCCGGGCAAAAACTAGCGTTGTTACAGCCCAGGGTCAGCAGGAGGAGGAGAGGAGCAGAGTGTAGGCCGAAGCCTAGTTGAACCAATTTCAAAGGTTACCTTTAACCCCCCCTCAGGTGTTACAAAGAACAAGAGCCACTCCTTCTGCAGCATTAATGCTGCACAAGTAAAAGGTTGCTCTATTAATTTGTCTACTTGCACAAGCTGAATGCAACACGTAGACTATTTAGCCCATTATACTGTTTAACAGTAGTGGAGGCGTGACTTGTCTTTTTAAAGAAAAGCAGCACAGGTGTCGAAAACACCTTTTTGCATGGGCGCAGCTTCCTGAGCGTTGTTAGTTGCTGTACAGGAGTCTGCGCTCTTGTGATCCTTTGGCCATGCGCTGTGAGCGCTTCCTGTCTTATGACCTCATTTCATGTTGGCCGTTGCGGTTAGCGATGGACATGAATCCCAGACCCACAGTGTGTTTTTAAAAAATCACACTGCGGTGCTGGGATTCGTGCCCTGGTGCAGTAAATATGTTTGCCGCTCACACATGTCCTTACACCTGCTTCAGACTGGACGGCCTCATCTGATCCCTTATCGCATGCCGCGGCCATGAGGCCGCACAGTCAGAAGAAGGCGGAAGGAGGGGAGTGAAAACAGGGGAACATATGCACTGCTCGTGCCCATCAATCACACCCTCGCAGTCAAAATATATGAGACAACGGGGGGCGTTGTGTCGGGCAGGGGGGACGCACAGGCACAGCCAGCCAACCAATGATGTCAGGAGACGGGCAGCGCTAACAATGGGGGTGCTGCGTGTCATTAAAAAGGAAAGTCACACCTCAGGGACATTGTAATGGTCTGTAATGAGACACATTTTGTACTTGTTGAGTTCCACGTGTGCAAGGAGAAAAAGTCAGCCACCTTGTACAAATGCAGCAGTACTGCTGTACAAGGTGGCTGTTATACATAGAAACACCTGGGGGGGTGGGGGGCAGGCTCCCTTCAATTTCAGTTCATGTGCCTGCGTGGCGTTTGCAGGTCACGTTGCAAGCTACACAGCAGGGGAACAGCTGGCGTTGCTGAACCCCACTGACACATTGACTGGTGTTTTTCTCTGTGCAGATTGCATGTCCGGGCAAAAACTAGCGGTGTTAGAGCCCAGGGTCAGCAGGAGGAGGAGGAGAGGAGCAAAGTGTAGGCCGAAGCCTGCACTGGTGGCAGCTTTTGTTCTGTTGTGCCAGCGTGGCTTGTGCTGGACACGTTGCCGACTACACAGCAGGGGAACAGCTGGCGGTGCTGAACCCCACTAACACATTGGCTGGTGTTTTTCTCTGTGCAGCTAGCATTTCCGGGCAAAAACTAGCGGTGTTTGAGCCCAGGGTCAGCAGGAGGAGTAGAGGAGCAGAGTGTAGGCCGAAGCCTAGTTGAACCAATTTCAAAGGTTACCTTTAACCCCCCCCTCAGGTGTTGCAAGGTACAAGAGCCACACCTTGAACAGCATTAATGATGCACAAGTCAAAGGTTGCTCTATTTAATTTTGCTCCTTGCACACGCTGAATTAAACACGTACACTATTTAGCCCATTATACTGTCAAACAGTTGTGGAGGCGTGACTTGTCTTTTTAACGAGACGCAGCACAGGTGTCAAAATTTGCACCTAGGTACTGGGCGCAGATTCCTGAGCGTTGTTATTTGCTGTACAGGAGTCTGCGCTCTTGTGTTATCCCTTGGCAATACCCTGTTAGTGCAGGCCGTCTCATGACCTCATTTCATGTTGGCCGGTGCGGTTAACGATGGCCATAAATCCCAGACCCACAGTGGCTTTTCCTAAAGTCACACTGCGGTGCTGGGATTCGTGGCCTTGTGCAGTAAATATGTTCGCCGCTCACACATGTCCTTACACCTGCTTCAGACTGGGCGGCCTCAGCTGATCCCTTATCGCATGCCGCGGCCATGAGGCCGCACAGTCAGAAGAAGGCGGAAGGAGGGGAGTGAAAACAGGGGAACATATGCACTGCTCGTGCCCATCAATCACACCCTCGCAGTCAAAATATATGAGACAACGGGGGGCGTTGTGTCGGGCAGGGGGGACGCACAGGCACAGCCAGCCAACCAATGATGTCAGGAGACGGGCAGCGCTAACAATGGGGGTGCTGCGTGTCATTACAAAGGAAAGTCACACCTCAGGGACATTGTAATGGTCTCTAATGAGACACATTTTGTACGTGTTGAGTTCCACGTGGGCAAGGAGAAAAAGTCAGCCACCTCGTACAAATGCAGCAGTACTGCTGTACAAGGTGGCTGATATACATAGAAACACCTGTGGGTGGGGGGCAGGCTCCCTTCAATTTCAGTTCATGTGCCTGCGTGGCGTTTGCAGGTCACGTTGCAAGCTACACAGCAGGGGAACAGCTGGCGTTGCTGAACCCCACTAACACATTGGCTGGTGTTTTTCTCTGTGCAGCTAGCATGTCCGGGCAGAAACTGGCGTTGTTTGAGCCCAGGGTCAGCAGGAGGAGGAGAGGAGCAAAGTGTAGGCCGAAGCCTGCACTGGTGGCAGCTTTTGGTCGGTTGTGCCAGCGTGGCTTGTGCTGGACACGATGCCGGCTACACAGCGGGGGAACAGCAGGCGGTGCTGAACCCCACTAACACATTGGCTGGTGTTTTTCTCTGTGCAGCTAGCATGTCCGGGCAGAAACTGGCGTTGTTTGAGCCCAGGGTCAGCAGGAGGAGGAGAGGAGCAAAGTGTAGGCCGAAGCCTGCACTGGTGGCAGCTTTTGGTCGGTTGTGCCAGCGTGGCTTGTGCTGGACACGATGCCGGCTACACAGCGGGGGAACAGCAGGCGGTGCTGAACCCCACTAACACATTGGCTGGTGTTTTTCTCTGTGCAGCTAGCATGTCCGGGCAGAAACTGGCGTTGTTTGAGCCCAGGGTCAGCAGGAGGAGGAGAGGAGCAGAGTGTAGGCCGAAGCCTAGTTGAACCAATTTCAAAGGTTACCTTTAACCCCCCCCTCAGGTGTTGCAAGGTACAAGAGCCACACCTTGTGCAGCATTAATGCTGCACAAGTAAAAGGTTGCTCTATTTGTTTTGCTCCTTGCACACGCTGACTAAAACACGTACACTATTTAGCCCATTATACTGTCAAACAGTTGTGGAGGCGTGACTTGTCTTTTTAACGAGACGCAGCACAGGTGTCAAAATTTGCACCTAGGTACTGGGCGCAGATTCCTGAGCGTTGTTATTTGCTGTACAGGAGTCTGCGCTATTGTGATCCCTTGGCCATGCGCTGTGAGCGCTTCCTGTCTTCTGACCTCATTTCATGTCGGCCGTTGCGGTTAGCGATGGACATGAATCCCAGACCCACAGTGTGTTTTTAAAAAATCACACTGCGGTGCTGGGATTCGTGCCCTGGTGCACTAAATATGTTTGCCGCTCACACATGTCCTTACACCTGCTTCAGACTGGGCGGCCTCATCTGATCCCTTATCGCCTGCCGCGGCCATGAGGACACCCAGTCTGAAGAAGGCGGAAGGAGATGAGTGAACACAGGCAAACATATGCACTGCACATGCCCATCAATCACACCCTCGCTGTCCAAAAAAATAAGACACCGAGGGCCGTTGTTTCGAGCAGGGGAGATGCACAGGCGCAGCCAGCTAACCAATGATGTCAAAAGACGGGCAGCGCTAACAAGGGTGGTGCTGCGTGTCATTACAAAGGAAAGTCACACCTCAGGGACATTGTAATGGTCTCTAATGAGACACATTTTGTACGTGTTGAGTTCCACGTGGGCAAGGAGAAAAAGTCAGCCACCTCGTACAAATGCAGCAGTACTGCTGTACAAGGTGGCTGATATACATAGAAACACCTGTGGGTGGGGGGCAGGCTCCCTTCAATTTCAGTTCATGTGCCTGCGTGGCGTTTGCAGGTCACGTTGCAAGCTACACAGCAGGGGAACAGCTGGCGTTGCTGAACCCCACTGACACATTGACTGGTGTTTTTCTCTGTGCAGATTGCATGTCCGGGCAAAAACTAGCGGTGTTAGAGCCCAGGGTCAGCAGGAGGAGGAGGAGAGGAGCAAAGTGTAGGCCGAAGCCTGCACTGGTGGCAGCTTTTGGTCGGTTGTGCCAGCGTGGCTTGTGCTGGACACGATGCCGGCTACACAGCGGGGGAACAGCAGGCGGTGCTGAACCCCACTAACACATTGGCTGGTGTTTTTCTCTGTGCAGCTAGCATGTCCGGGCAGAAACTGGCGTTGTTTGAGCCCAGGGTCAGCAGGAGGAGGAGAGGAGCAAAGTGTAGGCCGAAGCCTGCACTGGTGGCAGCTTTTGGTCGGTTGTGCCAGCGTGGCTTGTGCTGGACACGTTGCCGACTACACAGCAGGGGAACAGCTGGCGGTGCTGAACCCCACTAACACATTGGCTGGTGTTTTTCTCTGTGCAGCTAGCATTTCCGGGCAAAAACTAGCGGTGTTTGAGCCCAGGGTCAGCAGGAGGAGTAGAGGAGCAGAGTGTAGGCCGAAGCCTAGTTGAACCAATTTCAAAGGTTACCTTTAACCCCCCCCTCAGGTGTTGCAAGGTACAAGAGCCACACCTTGTGCAGCATTAATGCTGCACAAGTAAAAGGTTGCTCTATTTGTTTTGCTCCTTGCACACGCTGACTAAAACACGTACACTATTTAGCCCATTATACTGTCAAACAGTTGTGGAGGCGTGACTTGTCTTTTTAACGAGACGCAGCACAGGTGTCAAAATTTGCACCTAGGTACTGGGCGCAGATTCCTGAGCGTTGTTATTTGCTGTACAGGAGTCTGCGCTATTGTGATCCCTTGGCCATGCGCTGTGAGCGCTTCCTGTCTTCTGACCTCATTTCATGTCGGCCGTTGCGGTTAGCGATGGACATGAATCCCAGACCCACAGTGTGTTTTCAAACAATCACACTACGTGGCTGGGATTCGTGGCCTTGTGCAGTAAATAGGTTTGCCGCTTACACATGTCCTTACACCGGCTCCAGACTGGGCGGCCTCAGCTGATCCCTTATCGCCTACCACGGCCAGGAGGCCGCACAGTCTGAAGAAGGCGGAAGGAGATGAGTTAAGACAGGCGAACATATGCACTGCTCGTGCCCATAAACCACACCCTCGCTGACAAAATAAATATGACAACGAGGGGCGTTGTTTCTAGCAGGGCGGATGCACAGGCGCAGCCAGCTAACCATGATGACAAAAGACGGGAAACGCTACCAAGGGGGGTGCTGCGTATCATTACAAAGGAAAGTCACACCTCAGGGACAGTGGAATGGTCTCAATGAGACACATTTTGTACGTGTTGAGTTCCACGTGGGCAAGGAGAAAAAGTCAGCCACCTTGTACAAATGCAGCAGTACTGCTGTACTAGGTGGCTGTTATACATAGAAACACCTGGGGGGGTGGGGCCAGGTTCCCTTTTAATTTCAGTTCCTGTGCCTGCATGGCGTTTGCAGGTCACGTTGCCGGCTACACAGCAGGGGAACAGCTGGCGTTGCTGAACCCCACTAACACATTGGCTGGTGTTTTTCTCTGTGCAGCTAGCACTTCCGGGCAAAAACTAGCGGTGTTTGAGCCCAGGGTCAGCAGGAGGAGGAGAGGAGCAGAGTGTAGGCCGAAGCCTGCACTGGTGGCAGCTTTTGTTCTGTTGTGCCAGCGTGGCTTGTGCTGGACACGTTGCCGACTACACAGCAGGGGAACAGCTGGCGGTGCTGAACCCCACTGACACATCACCTAGTGTTTTTTTCTGTGTAGACAACACTTCCAGGTGGCAACTGACAGTGTTGAAACCCAGGGAATCAAAGAGGAGCAGAGTGTAGGCCGAAGCCTGCAGTGGAGCAAGTTGAAAGGGAACCTTTAACCCCCCCCCCCAGGCATTTGTTGCTGAAAGAGCCATCTTGTACAGCAGTAATACTGCACATGGAAAATGGTGGCTCCGAAAATTATGCTCCTTGCAAACGCTGAAGTACACACTCATATAATGTGTCCCCTCACACCGTCAAACCATCCCGGAAGTGGGACTTTCCTTTGTAATGTGACACAGCACAGCCGTCATTCCAACCCCCTTGGTGCCGGGCACCACCTCCTCAACGTTGTTTGGTTCTGTCACGGAGCCCGCACTGTAATGTTATCCCTTGGCCATGCACAGTTAGCGGTGCCCGTCTTCTGACATCATGTAGGTGTCAGGCTGGCAGTGCCTGTGCGTCCAAGCTGCCCGAGATCCAACCTTGCAGTGTCATCTAATGTAGTCCCACTGCGGGCCAGGGATCCATGGGCATGCGCAGTGCATATCATCGCCTCTCACTCACCTCCTTCCTGCTTCTTCAGACTGTGCGGCGTCACGGCCGTGGCATGCTATTAGGGATCAGCTGACGCCGCCTAGTCTGAAGAAGCGTGAAGAAGGGGAGTGAGAGGCTAGTATATGCACTGCGCATGGCCATGGATACCAGGCCCACTGTGGGATCACATTAGACGACACTGCGAGGTGTGATTTCGGGCAGCGTGGACGCACAGGCGCAGCCAGGACGACAACAAATGATGTCAGAGGACGGGCAGCGCAAACTGTGCATGGCCAAGGGATAACATAACAGCGCAGGGTCCATGACGGAATCAAACAACGCTAAGGAGGCAGCGCACGGTGCCAAGGGGGTAGCAATGACGGCTGTGCTGTGTCACATTACAAAGGAAAGTCCCACCTCCGGGACGGTTGGACGGTGTGAGGGGACACATTACATGAGTGTGTAGTTCAGCGTTTGCAAGGAGCATAATTTCAAGAGCGACCTTTCCCTTGTGCAGTATTAGTGCTGCACATGGTGGCTCTTTCAGTAACAAACGCCTAGGGGGGGGGGGGGGACAGGTCCCCTTACATTTTAGTTGTGCCAGCGTGGCGGTCGCATGACACGTTGCCGGATACACAGCTGGGGATCAGCTGACGTTACTGAACCCCAATAACAGAGGAGCGACTGTTGACTGTGCACACAGCACTTCCAGGCACCAACTGGCGGTGTTAGAGCCCAGGGACAGCAGGAGGAGCAGATTGGAGGTATTGCCGCACACACAGCTGGGGATCAGCTGACGTTACTGAACCCCAATAACAGAGGAGCGACTGTTGACTGTGCACACAGCACTTCCAGGCACCAACTGGCGGTGTTAGAGCCCAGGGACAGCAGGAGGAGCAGAGGAACAGAGTGTAGGCCGAAGCCTGATTGGAGCAAGTTGAAAGGAAACCTTTAACCCCCCCCCCCCAAGACGTTTGTAGCTGAAAGAGCCATGTTGTGCAGCACTAAGGATGCAAAAGGAAAAGGTTGCTCTTTTAATTATGCTCCTTGCAAACACCGAAGTAAACACTAAAAATGTGTCCCTTTATACCGTTAAACCGTTCCGGAGGTGCGAATTTCCTTCGTAATGGGACACAGCACAGCTGTCATTCCTATCCCCTTGATGCCGTGCGCTGCCTCCTCAGCGTTGTTTTAAGCTGCCACGGAGCCTGCGCTGTTCTGTTAGCCCTTGGCCATGCCCAATTAGCGCTGCCTGTCTTCTGACATAATTTGGTGTCAGGCTGTCAGTGCCTGTGCGTCCACGCTGCTCCAGATCCCACCTCGCAGTCTCATCTAACGTAATCCCACTGCGGGCCTTGGAACCATGGGCATGCACAGTGCATAACCTCGACTCTCACTCCCCTCCTTCCCTCTTCTTCAGACTGTGCGGTGTCACGGCCGTGGCATGCTAGGGATCAGCTGACGGCGCACAGTCTAAAGAAGGCGGAGGGAAATGAGCGAGAGCCCGAGGGGAAGATATGCACTGCGCATGCCCATGGATCCCAGGCCCGCAGTGTGACTCAATCAGAAGACACTGCGAGGCGGGATCTCGGGCACCGCGGCCGCACAGGCGCAGCCAGCCTGACACCAAATTATGTCAGAAGACAGGCAGCGCAAATAGGGCATGCCCAAGGGATAACAGAACAGCGCAGGCTCCGTGACAGCTTAAAACAACGCTGAGGAGGCAGCGCATGGCACCAAGGGGGTAGGAATGACGGCTGTGCTGCGTCACATTACGAAGGAAAGTCCCAGCTCCGGGACGGTATAACGGTATCAGTGAACACATTTTATAAGTGTTAAGTTCTGCGTGTGCAAAGAGCTAAAAAAAAAGAGCTACCTTTTCCTTGTGCAGCATTACTGCTGCACAAGATGGCTCTTTCAGTAACAAACGACGGGGGGGGGGGGGGGGACAGGTTCCCTTACATTTAGGTTGTTGTGCCAGCGTGGCGGTCGCAGGACACATTGCCGGCTACACAGCTGGGGATCAGCTGACGTTACTGAAACCCAATAACACTGGGTCGTATGTTTTTACTGTGCAGCCTGCACTTCTGAGCCGCAACTGGCGGTGTTGGAGCCCAGGAATAGCAGTTCAGGTGGTAGAAAGATGAACACAGCAGGAGACCTGGATGACACCCAATTACTTAATCAGGCAGAGGAGTGGCAAATTCCTGCGAGATCCAGGCCTGGTTCATTTTCAGGAAAGTAAGCCGGTCAACGTTATCGGAGGATAGTCGCATGCGACGGTCTGTTAGTACACCACCTGCGGCACTAAAGACACGTTCCGATAAGACACTAGCCGCAGGGCAAGCCAGCACCTCCAATGCATACTGGCTTAGCTCTGGCCATGTATCCAGCTTAGAGACCCAAAACTTGAACGGGGAAGAGCCGTCTGGGAGTACAGTAAGAGGGCAAGCCATGTAGTCTGTCACCATCTGACGGAACCGTTGCCTCCTGCTGACTGGAGCCGCCGGTGATGGTGTAGACATTTGGGGCGGGCACACAAAAGTGTGCCAGAGTTGTGCCATACTGGGCTTGCCTTGGGCAGAGGCACTGCTTCTGCTCCCTCTTTGGGCAGAGCCTCCCCCACTGCCTCGACGCACTGAGCTGCTTTGTAAAGCACTAGCAGCACTCCTCTCAGTTGGACAGGAGAAGATGATGGAATTCACCAGTGTGTCGTGGTACTCCCGCAATTTACGCTCCCGGGTCAACGCAGGGATGAGGTTTTGGACGTTGTCCCGGTAGCGAGGATCGAGGAGGGTGAACACCCAATAATCAGGCATGTTGAGAATGTGGTCGATGCGGCGGTCGTTTCTCAGGCACTGCAGCATGAAATCCACCATGTGCTGCAGAGTGCCAACCGGCCCAGAAACGCTGTCCCCTGCTTGAGACATGATCTCTGCCCGCTCGTCATCACCCCACCCTCGCTGTACACACTGACCACTGGACAATTGTGTCGCTCCCTCCTCTGGACGGAGCTCTTCCTCCTCCATTGACTCCTCCTCATCCTCCTCACAAATTGGCCCCTGCGTACCCCTTTGTGAGGAACCACGTGGCGCTGACTCTCCAGAAGCTGATGGAAAAGGTGACTCCTCATCCTCCACCTCTTCCACCACATCATCCCTTAACCCTTGCAAAGTTTGCTGAAGCAGGCAGATAAGGGGGACAGTCATGCTGACTAGTGCATCATCTGCACTTGCCATCCGCGTGGAATAATCAAAAGGACGCAAAACCTGGCAGACGTCCTTCATAGTGGCCCACTCTGTGGTTGTGAAGTCTGATCGGCGCTGACTGCGACTTCTTTGCGCCTGATGCAGCTGGTACTCCATAACTGCTTGCTGCTGCTCACACAACCGCTCCAACATATGTAACGTGGAATTCCACCGGGTAGGTAGGTCACATATGATGCGGTGTTCCGGAAGGCGGAATCGGCGCTGCAGAGCAGCAATGCGGGATCTGGCCAAGCTGGAACGCCGCAAGTGAGCACACTCTAGGCGGACCTTGTGCAGCAGGGCATCAAGATCCGGATAGTCCCTCAGAAAACTCTGCACAACCAAATTGAGCACATGTGCCAGACATGGGATGTGAGTGAGGTTGCCAAGGGCCAAAGCTGCCACCAGATTTCGGCCATTGTCACACACTACCATGCCTGGCTGGAGATTCGCTGGCAGTAACCACACATCGCTCTCCTGCTTTATGGCATTCCAGAGCTCCTGCGCTGTGTGGCTTCGATGCCCCAATGAAACTAGTTTCAAGACGGCCTGCTGACGTTTGGCCACGGCTGTGCTCATGTCGGTCATAGGTAAACGTTCACGGGTCCATGTGGGGGTGGACTGTGACGGATCCTGCAGAGAGGAATCAGAGGAACTGGTGTAAGAGGAGGAGTCGATGCGTACAGACTGGATTCCTGCAATCCTTGGAGTGGGCAGGACACGTCCTGCGCCACTCGCACGATCTGTACCTGGCTCAACAACATTAACCCAATGGGCAGTGAGGGAAACATATCGCCCCTGTCCATGCTGACTGGTCCACGCATCGGTGGTGAGGTGGACCTTGCTACTGACGGCGTTCAGTAGCGCATGTTTTATGTTTGCCTCAACATGCCTGTGCAGGGCAGGGACAGCCTGCCTGCTGAAGTAAAAGCGGCTGGGCACCTTGTACTGTGGGACTGCCAATGCCATCAAGTCACGGAAGCTGTCAGTCTCCACCAGCCTGAACGAGAGCATTTCCAGGGACAACAGTTTGGCAATGCCTGCATTCAGAGCCTGTGCTCGGGGGTGGTTGGCCGAGAATGCCCGCCTTTTCTCCCATGCCTGTACTACCGATGGCTGTAGAGTAGACTGGGAGTGTGAGGATGACTGGGAAGGTGGTGCTGTGGGTGGAATTACACAAGGTCTCTGGGAGGAAGCCAAACCAGCTGTGCGTGAGCTGGAGGAAGAGGCAACACGAGCTGAAGAGGTGGTAGCTGCCGCTGTTGGTTGGCCTACATCTTCAGTGTGTTTCTGTAACTCCACCGCGTGCCTGGTCCGCACATGTTTCCACATATTTGTGGTATTGAGGTTGCTGACATTTTTCCCTCTTTTTACTTTATGATGACACAGCTTGCATTTGACAAAACAAATGTCATCTGCAACTGTGTCAAAAAAGGACCAGGCACTGCAAGTCTTGGGAGCGCCCTTTTTGGCTTTGGAAAGAGACAGGCTCCTAACGGGTGCCAAAGTGGAGGCTACAGGCTCCGCAGTCTTCCCCCTCCCTCTCCCTCTTTGGCCCGTAAGAGGAAGCTCTTCTCTGAGCTGCTCCCACCACCTTCCTGTTCCTCACGCCACGATGGGTCAAGGACCTCATCATCTCCACTACCCTCTGCCACCAACTGCTCCTCCCTGGGTAGTCTCAGCAGCACAGTACGCACGAGAAAGCGGCACCTGAGTTTCATCATCAGATGCGTACTGCGCTGTGGTCACCGGAGGCACTGGCCCACCTGCCTCTTCAGAGTCAGAGAGAAAAAGGTGTTGGGCATCACTGCACACTGCCTCTTCTTCCATTTCTCCAATGCTGCTTGGCTGGCCCCCTGTTTCCAAGCCAAGAGATTCAGAGAACAGAAGTAGAGACGGCTCCTGTCCTGGGCTCTCTGACTGCCTGGCCAATTTGGCAGGTGGTGAAGAGACAGATGGCTGCTCTCCAGTGCTCTGTGCCTGAGAGGATGTGGCACTAACTGAAGTCGATGCCGAGGCGTTAGCTGCCATCCACCCGACAACGGCTTCAATTTGGTCTTCACGCAGCAGCGGTGCACGGCGCTCTCCGACAAAGCTGCGCATGAAGGACTGTTCCCTGCTGAAACTGAGTGACGGACGAGTCACCGGCGCCCGCAGCAGGCACAGAATCACCACGTCCTCTCCCTGCTCCTCTCCCTGCTCCGCGCCCACGCCCACGTGCCTTACTCCCTGCCCTCTTCATCTTGGTTGACAGATAAAGATAAGCAGAAAAGTACTAAGGCCTTAGTGTGCTTATTCCTGTAATGCTCCTCCTAACAGGTGTAAGAAACACT
Organism: Ranitomeya imitator; assembly: GCF_032444005.1. Classification (NCBI taxonomy): domain Eukaryota; kingdom Metazoa; phylum Chordata; class Amphibia; order Anura; family Dendrobatidae; genus Ranitomeya; species Ranitomeya imitator. The sequence continues at coordinate 112,624,042 of NC_091287.1, read as the reverse complement.
AATGTT